>NW_009911338.1:137023-179661 GCF_000696875.1 Nestor notabilis | reverse complement strand
GAGTGAACAAGACAGCATTAGCAGTTTAACATTGTCTTCATACTCAATGAATCAAAACTCTAAAGCTGTAAAGACCCTCTGGACAATTAACTCTGCTCAAATAATTTTCTGAAGAGGTCTCTTCAATATGTTCAAACAAACCTCTAATGAGGATGATTTCACCTGTGCATAGGTTTTGTTGACATTGTACTCTTCAAATGCTTAGTTTGGTTTAGTCCTTCTAGGACCCTCTTTGTGGTTGGTACCATACAGACAAAAAGTTTCTATCTCTGCATTATTAGTAGGAAATAGATCTAATTTAAGGGTAGCTCATCCTCCAAATAACTACAAAATAAAGTGTGCTTAAAGTATTACACCCTGTGGATGTAATTAACAGTGCGGAAGTGTTAATTCCTTCAGCAGCAGCTCTCAGACTGATGTCTGCATCCAGGATGTGTTTGGCTGAAGGTTCAGAGTTACTACTGAAAATAACAAAATCTGTGATGTTTCTGTTCTCAAACACCTGACTCTCATACTTCCTTCACAATCCATTTGAAATACGACAGCTGATTTCCTGGGAAGCTTTGCAAGTTTTCTGCCTTTCTGGTCATCTTCACAAATTTCCAGATGATGTGATGAATTTTGGGACTCAAAGCTGTTTTATTTTCAGATTATGGGTAATCTTTTGTCTAAATTGTTGTGGCACTGCAAGCTTGAAGAAGCCTAAATCTTTTTATTCTTTGCACTTGTGCAGCTCCTGACATTGGTAAAATTCTCCCCTGTTCGCAGCTTCAGAGTGTTGCCAATGAAAAGGTAGTGATTTGAACTGAGGCATAGCATTTTGGAAACTTGAATTTCTTCAGCTGAAAAGATGTTGCTGTTTCTGTTGCAAATGCTTTTCTATAAATATTCTTTTCTAAAACCTGAAAAAATGAAAGCTTTTCAGGTGGTACTTCTTGCACCCATGTAGGATACATATTTTTCTCCTGTGTTCTCACTTCTGCATTTTCTCTGTTCTTCTAATTGACTCTGTATGAATAGCAGTACCCCATTGTCATTGTCAGCTTTGCCAAACATGTTATGCAAGTGCTTCAAAGGTTTCTCACCTCTTAATGAAGTTTTAGATCTGTGCTGTAGAGATAGCCTGAAGTCAGCCTTTACAGGCGCATACAGGCCATTTTCCATTAAAGTCCCTTCCACTTTCTTATTGGACATTTCTGGCACACTATCTGCTTTAACACCCAAGACAGACAAAGGCACCTTAAGTTCAGGAATGTAATTCAGATTTCTTACGTCCTGGAAATGTCTCCATGGTACTGTTGTCTGTGTGTATTTGCTTTGGGTTTTTTCGGTTCATCCTTTGTGATATGCAAATGATACACATGGGAGAAAAATCACACAGCAATGTTTTAACCAGAGTAGTATTTTAACTTGGGAGCATGTAGCTTTTCTTCTTATCAAGAAGAAATCAAAGGCTGATCTTATAGTTGTGGCTTCAGGTTAATGTGGGGAAATATATGAAGAAGAAATTGTTTCTTTAAATTTCATATGGCTAATCTCACTCACTGGAGGTTAGGATATGTAATTGAAAACTGGCAAAACATTTGATGAGCAAATTATAACTGTTTCTCTCAGGAGACAGGTAAAGACGGGGGGAGAAACAAGAAGTTATTCATAGCTTACTGATTTTAACCAAAGATCTTTACATGGTAAAGAAAAGCAGAGGCTTAATATTGGTATGACATGGAATGCATGGCAAAAGTTAGTTGCCCTTGACGTGGCTAATAACTGATTAAATAATGTCCAATTTGTTAATTAGGGAATAGAGTAAGAAAGACTATGAAATGACAGGTCTAGAATGAAAATAATTTTTCCAAAGGAACAGATTGTTTAAAGCTTTTTGATCAAATGAAGGAACTTGGTAATATACAAGATATTGTGCAATACTTTTTAATTATAGAATATTGAGGTAATTAAGTAAACATTATTGTGACACTAACCAATTAGTACTCCATGTTTGTCAGATTATCTGCACAATACATAGTTGACAAGTATATGTGAAGATGAAAAAGCGTTTTGGACCTGTCTTTAAAGAAAATATGGCATCTTGCTTGCTGTTAATCTTGTTTCTAACACACAGGGGTTTAGGCTGGAGTTAGTTTAAACAAATTCTTGTGATGATGATTAACTCAGCTTGTTTGGCTTACGTGAACACACGTTGTAACAACTTACATCCTTCTTAACAGTCAAGGGGTTATCAGTCTGAGAAATAAGCTAATAAACTGAAGAAATAATTAGATCTTACTAAGCAGACAGATGGCAGGGTCATGTCCTTTGATACCAAGAATGAAAAAAGCTTGTTTATTTTTCCACTTAGACTGTTTCATCTAATAATTAAAAAAAAACCCCAAAACAAAACCAAATGAACCAGCCACAAAAAACCCAAACCAACCAAAACCCACTATAATCCTTATCTCTTCTCCTACAAGCAATCCTTGCTGTAGCAACTTTTTTACCATGATAAAAGCCTTACAAAGCTATTTCTTGGGCTTGATGCTTAGGATCCCACTGAATAATAGTGTGGTGTTAGAAGAAGAAAAAAAAACAACCACCACAATACAAAAAGGTCTTCAGGGTTATGAAATCTCCCTTCAAAACTTAAGCTGTCTAAGATCATTATTTTTAGGAACTGGATCTGGCACTGGAGAGCAAGGAAGAGAGTGCAGACTGATTGAGCAAACACAGAAACTAATAGAATAGCAGCAGAAAGAAGTTTGCATTGGTACTGGATTTGGGTATGCCAAGTTCATAAGAGGACTTAGCTGTGAGGGTGCCATAGGAAAGGTCAGAGGTAACACTAATGGAAGAAAGGACAGGAAGATTCTTGGCCTTCTTGGTGTAATGAGAGTTGAGTGTGATCTGATCGGTATTGAAGTAAATTTCTTATCACTAACTGGAGAAGGGCAGTATACTGGCCTTTAAAATGGGATATTGGCAAGCTGTTTCCTTGGTCAGAAGAAGGGCTGTAGAGAAGAAAAGTTCATCAAAGCAGTAGTGAGGATTTTGGATGTGTCTGCTGAATGATGGATGATGTAGTACCAAAGTCTTTTGTCTTTGCCTTGGTAGAAGGCAGCAGATTGAGAACCAGACCACTGTGGAGGTAGGGGGAACAAACCAAACCAAACCCCAAAATAACAACAAAGAAACAAACAATCATACAAAAAAAAAAAAAAAATCCCCACAACTTCCCCTCTCACCCTACAAAAAAAAAAAAAGTGTGGAACAAGGGCCCAAAAATGCTGCATCCCAAAGGGGAGGATAAAGAAGTGGTACCTAATCCACAGAGTGCTCTTGGTAATTAGTTGATGTTCAGAAGAGAGTAAAAGGCTGCCATTGAAAAAGGAATACTGGAATGTTTCAACTTTCATAGCTGCCATTTATAGCCTTAAGAACCCACATTCTGTGTGAATTCAGGAGACTTCAAGCACTGATAGATGTGTAATCATACAATGTTAGAGCTTTACATACCAAACTGCACCCATTTACAATCTTAATCATGTTTAGTTCTCTCTATAGTACTAGATTGCTCATTATAGAACAGCTTATGACACCTTTAAATTGTTAAAAAAATTCTGTGCTCGTTTCTGAAATGTTCTATAATGACTACAAAGAATAGAAAACAGAAAAAAAAATTTCCCTTCTTAAAATAAGTTAAAATGTAAGAGAAGGTTTTGAGTTCAGTATTGTGATTCCTGTTCCCCACCTCACTTTTGCTAATCCTGTTATTGACTGGGTATAATGGGCTCACTATATGCTTTATCCAAATAGATTCAAGAAGCATCCGGCTCAAGACTCAGTCTTTTATTTTTACTGGGAGCTCCATTATTGGATCTTACAAGGCTCACAGTCTACTTATGAAAAATGGAAATGACAGTTTTAATTGCTTTGGTTACTATTATTCTATGGAGAACAAATCAACGGATTTCATCCAGTTCATCATAATGCCTCTTTCCATACCAGGTTTTGCAATAATAGTGATCCTAAAATATGTAAGTTGCTATGGAGGGTTGTGGGCAACCACAAACAGTATTCTTTTTCTGGGAACATAGCCTCTTCACACTTCAGTCAGTTGATGGTGAGAGACATGATTCTCTGAGGCTGAATTGGAACATCTGAATTAGATTCCTGGACTGACTCTTGCACTTTACAGGAATCTATTTCTCTTCCCTGACTATGGAGGAAACTTGGGGGTGTTGTCTCCTTATGTTAACATGGGACTTTGAATAACCGCTGAGGACTTTATAACCTTTTCCTCCTAATGAGGTCCAGTAGTGTAATTTAGATCTCGTTATGCTAATTGTGCTCTGTTAGACTATGGATCTATAAACTGTGTTTAAAAAACTCAAGGGGTGTTTAACACAGTAATGTGTTATATGAAATACTCAATATTTGAGTAGATTTTCTTTTCAGTTATGCTTGTATCTGGAGCAGTTAGACTACTGAAGGATATTCCTTATAAAACATCAGTAAATTATTGTGAAGTAGTTGTCTTTTTCTATCAAATATATTAGGATTCTTCCTAGAAAGCTAACCCTTTAAAGCGATGGACAGATGAAATGTTTTTAGGAGTTCTTGCCACCTCCTTTCTTAAGACTGCATCTCTTTAAGAGAGCAGAGGCATCCAAAAACCCTGCTCAACCTTAGAAAAAATTTGGCTACTGTCTAGGGTTGTAAGACAGAAGTAGCAGAGTCTGCTCTCCTGTGTTAGAAAGCTATTTGACACACTCATGTTACTGCAGAAACTTCTCAGATCTTTGTTCCCACCAAGAAATGTCAGGCTTCAGCCCTGAGTGAATGCCTACTCAAAAATGTTGGCTGTGCTTGCTGCAGGCGGCTAAACTTGGCGCAGGACCCATTTCTGACACCAGGGAAGGAAGCCTTGCAAAGTTGTGGGCCCTGTCGGAGGTTCTTGCCAGCAATATGCTGGTTTTATCAGGGCAAATCCAGCCAGCTCTGCTGTACTTGGGGAATGAAGCAACCTCTCAAGTATGCAGATTCTATTTTGAGTAGCTTTTTGTAGGTCAGTGCTTACCTCTGGGACCTCAAAAATGCTGTGATTTTGGCTGGGAGCATATTGGGACTGTGTGTTCACAGACTTCACCTGGTGAGTGACTAGGATTCCTGGTTTATCACTTTTTACTTACTTTTGGTGCATATCTGACCTGGCCCACTGGGACCAGTACATAGAAGTAATGCACTCTAGGCATGGCTTTGGTTGGTGATCAGGCTAACATGAGGTGCAAATAAGAAACAGTGTCTTTATTTCTCTATTAGAAACATAAATTCTTCAGGTGTTCATGATTAAATTATCACTTCCCCATTCCAGCTTACCTGCATTGCTATTAAAACCTCTATGAACATTAATGGGAATCTCAAACATTAGCAAAAGAACATCTTTCTTCCTTTTCGATTCATGTGCTGTAGTCGCTTGGCTTTCCAGATTTGAATCTTGGTCAGTGGTACAAATCTTCCTTGGACCTGTACCCTACTGGGCTAGGGAAGTCTGTAACGAATGGTGAGTTACAGTGAAAGACTCTGATATCCAAGAGATAACTGTGAGAAAAGCCTGTACTAATTAGTAAAACTTGTGATTAAAGTAAGTATGAAGTGAGGAATGGGAGAAGAGGGGTTGCCTCAGCAACAAAAGCTGTGCAGGCGCTAAATATGCTGATTATAAACTTGAACTCCCTGGAAAAAAAGGATGCTAAAGGTTTATTGCTGACAAAAAAGAAGAAAAAAAAGAAGTGTTTTAGAAGGAAAATTGAAGTATAACATGTTTGGGTGTGTACTAGTGTCACTTGTAGCTTTCAAAGTGGGGAGTCACTCTCCATTCTGCTGAGCAATGGTGAATTCAGTGTTAAATTTGGGGGTTGTAACAAGGGTAGGAATCGGAAAGCATGGCGATAATTTAGCTTCCAAACTCAGGATGATAGACTAGTGCAGTGCTCGGTATCAGTTCATGTAATAGTTGGTACATTTCCAGTGGAAAAGTATCCACAAAAAATTATGCATTTCTTGAAATTACACAGGAAATGTAAAGCTACTCTCTAGGTTATGGGAACATAGTGAGGAATAGATGAGGGGGATGACCACCACCACTGATGTGGCTGGAGACTAAAGTGCAGTAACAGGAAGGTTGGTGTCAGCCAGAATGCTGCCAAAGCTGTTTTCATCTATAACACTTCCTCTGTGCCAAGAGCAAGTATTTGTTGTTGGTTTTTGCTTTTTTTTTTTATTTTAAATAAAGATATTCCTTGAATTGTATATCTTTTCTGGGAGGAAGAAGTGAGAATAAACTATTGGCAATGTTGATCAGGTTACTTGGTGTAGTACCAGAAAGCATCACAATTGAATATAGGAAAAAGCAGTGAGAGGAAACATGGAGGGCACAGCTGTCTGGGGATAAACACCCTTAAAAGAGAGAGGAGAAACAACAAAGCAGTTCTAAGCTGGGAAAAATGCAGGATAACATGAAATTTTACACAGAACTTTAAGAACTAGTAAGGAGACATAGAAAGTGTCAGTGAGCTTTTTTTGGTCTTGGTATTTTCTCAATTAGAAGATATTCCAACAGGAGAAAAATGGCAGACTGGCCAAATTATGAAAGGGAAGTGACCAATAAGGAGTCAGGACATTAGCTGAAGAGGTCAGGCAGTCATCAGGTTTTCATCTGTAAGATGTAATTCAGGTGAGCACTGAATACAAAGGAACATTCTTCATGAAATCTGTTTGAGAAGACACTGACCTATGTCTCTTGTGATTCAGTCTGGTGTATCTTTGAAGCAATACAATTCCCACAAGAAGGTAGAAATTGGTATGCAGATCCACCTGTTGTCTGTTCACTCCCTGGCATTGAACAGATGAGTATTTGTCCTCTTTGCTCTTCTTCTGACCTTACAACCCTTAGGTTCTTGGTTACAGAAGGGCTTTTGTTCTTTTTAATTCATGTACTGTTGTACAGAAGACAGAGATCAGGGTGGGCATATCAGCTGCTGAGTGCAGAAGGCTTCAACCTGAATATTTATTTTTCCCTAATGTTCTTTTCTGCATTCCCAAGATACAGATATATGTCCAAGAGTGTGGCAGTTTGATACATGTCCTCTTGACTTCAGCAATGGTTGATTTTTAAGTATCACTTATTCAGCGTACTGAAGTGTGAATCCTTGTGCAATGTGTAGCTAAGAAGTGTGAATTTTATTCTTTGAACAGTATTCTTACATACTGCAGACCTTGACATCATGGCTGTGTTCGTTTGGATTCTGGCTTTAAAATGAGAGCCCTGACTGGTGCAATGCTTGAGTTCAGCTAGCACATTTCTGAGGCTTTTAAAAATGTGGGTTCTCTGTCAGATATTCTGTCTTTCTGCTAGATCTCTAAAGAAAAATGTGTCCTTTGTAAAAGATACCCAATCTGGATTGAAAGACCTCAAATGAAAGAGGGTAACACCTCGCATGCTTTACCTTGGGCCGCGGTTACCTCACATTTTGCTCATTTCTCTTTAACTGAATATAGTCTAACTTCAGCTTCCAGTCTTTGACTCATAGATTAGGGTTGGAAAGGATCTTAAGGTCATCTAGTTCCACCCTCCTGCCATCGTCAAGGACGTCTCACCCTAGACCATGTTGCCCAAGGCTCTCTTGTTACGCTTCTCTGTTCCAGGAATGCACTAAACCGTATCTGAAATCTTGCCCCCAGTAATGTTGTGATAGGTGCAAAGTGCCAGTCTTCTAAAGCAGACACTACGTAATGTGGTAAAACACAATAATGAACCATTTATTAAGGGAGATATACCTATGCATCTCACTGTCTGATTTGAACATCCAGGTGATAAAAGGAACCGGCACAAGGAGGATGCCATTTCATTCCTCCGCTCCTGTTCTGTTCTTCAATAATCTGAGAGAATTTGAAAGGCATAAATATTCAATTAAATCTTTCTTCTCTCCCTTATCCACACCCCACACCCCCCCAGTTCTTTTTATATCACAATGCATGATAAGAAAAGATATTTTAGGTGAGGTATCTTGAGGTGTTTTAATATTGTCCCTTTCTCAACTGTTGACAATTGAAAAATGTTCAGCAACAATAAGCTACAAAAGCTGACCATGTGGCATCTTCTAAATAATTACTCAGCCCAATCTTGTCAATGCTATATTAAAGCATTATTAAAGTTAAGGAAATAAAATCAGCAAGAGCTGTTTATCAGCTTGCTTATGTATCTGTAACAAGTTGGAACAGACTGGTAAGAGGTTTTCATAGCAAGTGAAAATGCTAGAGTTTTTTGGATATATTGTCCTTAGTACTATTGCTTCAGCAGACTATTGCAAATCTTTCCCTTCTCTTCCATGTGTCCCTGTCTCACATACACAAGCAGAATGTGGCAGGCTTACGTAAAAATGAGGGAAAGGTGCTTTCTGGTAGGACCTGATACAGCAAGCTTTAAAATACCAGCTTTCTGCAAATGTTACTGCTCTCCAGAATAAATAAATACATAAATTTGGCTAGTCATTTGCCTGCAGGAGTCCAGACCATAATGGATGTGGAAACAAAGAAAGATGACTTGTGCAGTGAGGTAATATTGGCAGAAAAGGTTCTATAGTGTTTTGAAGCATTTCCTATCCCATGAAGAAAATTACTTATTTAGCTTTAGAAATCAAAAGCGCATTTTATACACCTGAATATGAAAATTAAGCAATCCAAAGCTGAAGTACAGGAGACAGAATTACATAAAAGTGTGGCAGAAATTACCTCAGTACGACTTCAACATTTTGTTCCTATTTTGCCCAAATAAGTTGTACTAGATAATCATTTGAGAGAGAGAAACAATACATTTCAGTTTACATACATATTTTCGTTGGTAAAGTCCTGCTAAATAGAGCACAATATATGTGCATCCAGTGACACAAGTTTACAGTCCTTCACAGGAGACTTAAATGTGATGCAATTAACTTCACTGCAGTGCAAAAGAAAAGAGTAAGACAATGTGTAACTGTGTTGAGGATGCTCCTCCTTCATGGAGGGTGATAGAGACGGTTGTGTTCAAAGTATGGTTCCTCTTGAAACAGTGCTTCCTGCAGCTTGCTTGTTCTGTGTATATCCATGGTTTCTCTGAACAAACAGGTTTCTTGCAAAAAGTCGGGCATACTATGGCCAAACTCTGAGGCTTCAGTGGTGTTTCTGAGTACAGCATAGCTACAATCAGTGTAAAGCAAAATCTGTCCAAAGTGGCACAGTAAGTTCCCAAGGAGACCGACATTTTTTTTTTTTTTTTTTTTGTTCCTTGTCCCCTGCATCCTCCTCCCCTTTTCCCTGGAAATGTGGACAGTCAAAAGAACCTGGAAATGTTGCTAGAATGAAGTATGTAGTACAGTGGCCTTATCTCCCTGGTCTCCCCCATGAGCTAAGGCTCTGGGATGGGATGTGCTTTCTATAAAGTACAATGTTTACAACCCCTCATGATAGAAGATGAGGCACAGTTGCTCAGGGATGGCTGTAGACAGCTGATCTTCCTCAAGAGAGGTGAACAGAGGTCTCATCTCATGTTATTTGCAAAATCAGCAGTGCAGTGGTTCTTCTTTACAGTGGTGTATGTTCCTCTGCTCTCTTAGCTGAGCATTAAGCCTTTCCTAATGAGAGCACATAGACGTGCTTTTGTCCAACTGTTTCTTCTGCAATCCCAAAGAAGAGGGTCAATGTAGTGTGACCCGAGATGGGCCATCCTTACATGGATGTATTTTTAGATCTTGCATTGTGGGCACAAATGGGTAGTAAATGCTGTTTAAACGTGTGAGAACTTCTTTACTGTGAATGTGGTCAAAGGGCGAAACAGATTGCTTGTAGAGGTTGTGAAGTCTCCATCCTTAGAGCTATTCAAAACTCAGCTGGACACAGACCTGAGAAATCTGCTCTCCTTCGCTATGCTTTGAGCAGGGGTTTCGATTAGACCATCTCCTGAGGTTCCTTCCAGCCTCAGGCATTCTGTGATCAGAAACTTTCCCAGACCAGGAATAGCCAGTCTGCTCTTTTGCTGTTACTGGTCTGATGTCCTGTGAATGAGGAAAGGTGGAGTAAGCATGAACAAGTAACATGCATAATAGGATGTATTAAGCCTCTCTTTCTGCCAGGTACTTCTGTGTCCATCATTTAACTAGCACTGTTTAGCTATGTGTCCCATTTCCCAGTATTCCAGTATGTTCCATACAGATGGGGCTTCTGTTCCTAATCTGGCTGTGTTCTTATCTGGTGGCAATCTGGATTGTAAAGAGGAGGCATTTTCCTGATTCATGACTGAGTCTCATGCTGCTGCCTGGACTATTCTAGGACAGGGTCTGATGTAAACTGCTGTTCTTGGCCTGTCTAAAAGAAGAGCCAGAAATTCCCTGCCATTCCATCATCTCTGACTGAAGCTATTTCTGCAAAGCTGCCTTACGTTTTGTCTCCTGCTTTCCTGCCTTTGCTTACATGTGCCTCTTACCGATGCCATCTCTCCCTTTCACAGGCAGGGAACTCTTCTCCCACTTCATGCTGCTTTGCTTTTGATCCTACTCCAGCATCTTCACCATCATGGGCAGGGTCCTGAGAGCTTATTGCCCTTTCATTTCAAAGGACAGACTTTCAGTTAACGCTATTGCCAGACTATTTCTTTTAATGCGTAACCATGTACCATATGCCTTTCCTTTCCAACAGAGACTTATTTTGCAGCAGCCTTTGTCTTACAGACACCTACAAACTTTATTGATTTGCTTTGTCAGCTCTCCTGCTCAGTCTCTGCACTGTCAGTCTCTGGTTCTGTTTAGTTCCTGCAGCTTTTCTCTTCTCCTTGCATAAAGGTGCAGGCTGATAAACCTGTGAGGCCTCTATTGTCCACAAATATGGACTTCCAATGTGGCCAGAAGCATAAATAACTACTTGTGGTCTCATCCAAAAAACAAATTTAAACAAAGCCCTTTCATCTGTCTGCAAAATGCTCTACTACTGTGTCTTCTATATTTTTATAAATAGACTGTTCCTTTCTTTTCCCTGCTTACTCACTGCAACTGAAGGAATGCTGTCCAGGGATATTTAGTGCCTTTGCCTCCTTGGTAGACATGACATTAAAAAGAAAACAAAAAAGAAAAAGGGTTTGATGTAAAATGACCATTTGCTTCAAAAGATCATTGACTGAATAATAGATCAAGCTTCACTTTGCAGTGTTTTTAAGGAAAGATGAGTCTTTGCCCACGTGCTCATCATTAACTTTAGAGACTGAAATGTATTGAGTATTCTCTCTGATTTAATAATCAGTGGTTAGTTCTCCGCTGGCCTCTTCTGATCCTTTTGGTAGCATTCATTCATCACTAAAAATATGAAGGTGAGATTTAAATTGAACTCAAGCCTCTAAAGCTTTGATCAGCAGACTAGTTTGGTTTTCTTTGGCATAAACTAATAGGCATTGGTGTTGAGATTCCCAGCAAGAGCAAAATAGGAAAGTACTTCTGCAATCCCTGCAGCAATACTAGCTTTTTTCCTGTGGCACAGCTGATCCCTGTTTAGGGATAGAGCTGCTTCAGTCACAATGAAGTTTTAACACCCAGACTGTCTCATGCTTTCCAGGGATTTTGCCAGTGGTTTAATAGGGAATTTGGGATTGTGCATCTTTGATCCCAGTCTCATGTCATCACAGGTGAAGTACAACTCTTCTTCAGTCCTCCTTGCATTTCAGAAGTGCTGCTCCTCCTGCCAGTCCATGCAGTGCCGCTTTAGCTTTTCCTCCCTGTTCCTATCCCATGGAAAATTCCTCCTTTCATCCTCCATGTGAGACATGCTGAAATTTTCCTGTCCACATCATGACATCCTCTTCTGTCTGGCACTGTGGGTTCTGCTGCTCCAGCTCATCTCCCAGCTGAACTGGATCAAAGGCAGTTGATCTTCTTAGTCTGCAGATTGTCACTGGTGGTTGCTCTAAACTGAAATTGTACTTCATGGGCTAACTTCACACTAGCTTTTCTGAAAGTGAAAAATAAGATCATTTGTAACTTGTACAGTGTTGATTTGCTACATGTGAACTTTGACTTTATCAACTTTACCTCTGCTAGAAGAGAAAGGTTAATTTCAGATTTTCATCTGGTTACTTAAAATCAACCCCTGTTCTTCTTGGGGTGGGACACACACACACACCAACAATCAAATCCAATCTTTGTATAATTGGAGTTTTCAGGTGGTAATCTGTACACAGTGAGACCCGTGTTTTTAGAACCTAAGGTCAGGTTTAGTTCTGCTCCCAGCTGCTCCTTATGGAAACTTTGCCATTCACATGAATGGCAATAAAATCAGGGCATAAACAGTTCACTATTGCTTTAGTCCAAATTCAAATTGCTTGATGATAATTTGAGCAATCAACTGGCTTTAATAAATTAATTTTCCAATATTATTTTATCATAATTATTTGCTGTTTTGCTTTTAACTTGCAAATTTTCTCACACGGTTATATTTACATATGCAATAAAAACTGGGTACATGATCTATTGTCTTGCCAACAGTAAAATAAATCAGTTCATGAAAAATTATTCCTGACTTCGACAGAACTGTAATAAATAAATAAATGTTTAGGTGATAGATTATTAGAAGGGATAAGAATGAAACAAGTTTGAGATGGAACACTTAACATATACGCTGCTGTAGAAGTTTTGTCTGAAGGCTAATTTTAAAGCCATATTCAGATTTAGAAATGGATCTGCAATAGATATTTCATTTTGAAACATGTGCTGATAAAATATTCCTCTGTAAAAGGAACATAGCCTTTGAGTTTGAGCATTTGTAGTTTAGCCAATAAACCTGTCTAAAAGGCACAGTAGATGAAGGTACATTAATCACACTTTATGATTATGATAGCAACATGGCAAAGAAGTAATGTAGCAAATAAGTGTTGAAATCAGTGGCTGTACCCTTTATAGGTTATAAAAAATAAAGGCTTTTGAAATGCATATTTTTTCAGTATTGTTAGCAAATTACTCATTTATTTTGGATACAAATATTACAAAACCAGATGTAGAACAATTGGCATGCATTTTTATTTCCAAGAATTTGTAAAAAGTGCTGATTGAGAAGGACCACTGATCACACACAGAAAAGAAATCCACAGAAAGACATATTTCAGCAAATGTCTTAGAGCCTGCTTTGTGGTTTCTACAACCTTTTTGATTTATTTTCTACATTTACTGATAACGCAAACCTTCTGGTTAAAAACATTTTCAATGAAAGCAGTAAAGTATCTGAGAGTCTCATGTGAACATATTTAGGTAAAAGTTAGCAAAAGCGATATGACTTGCTTTTCATTTTGTGGTTGACCCATGAACCTCCACATCACCCTCTACATTTGGTGACAAATCAGTACAGTGCATGTACTGAACAATAAATAATTCATGAGCAGCCTTCACCCCGACAGAAGTTGAGAAAGACTGTTGCAGAGTGTAACTGTAAAAAGAAAAAAAATCATGGTGGAAGTGATTTGTGAAAGGGAAGTGGGTCAACAATGTCAAATTACCGATTTCTTCTGAATGACTCAACCAGCTGCATTACTTACAGTAGTGTATGGTCAGCAACAAGGAATCAGGACATCAGCTGTAGATTTTCTTACTCCTTCCCTCACATTAGGCTAAAGTATAAAATATCCAAAGTACTGCTAGGACAGTGTATATTTTAATATCTCTCCTAGGTTTGCCCATCCTCTCTCCAGTCTCTGGAAATATAAGTCAGCTTTTCTGGTTAACAATATCTTTTCTATTGCTTCATGCTCAGGGGAAACCTTATAGCAGCCTTACAATACCTGAAGGGGGGTCTGCAAGAAATCTTGAGAGAGACATTTTACAAGGGTGTGTAGTGATGGGACAACAGAAAATGCCTTTAAACTCAAAGAGGGTAGATTTAGATTAGATATTAGGATGAAACTCTTAACTGGGAGGGTGGCCAGACACTGGAACATGTTTCCCAGAGAAGCTGTGGCTGCCCCATCCCTGGCAGTGTTCAAGGCCAGGTTGGATGGGGCTTCGAGCAACCTGGTCTAGTGGGAGCTGTCCCTGCCCACGGCAGGGGGGTTGGAAGATGATTTTTAAGGTCCTTTCCAATGCAAACCATGCTATGATTCATTTTCCCAGGTTTTCTTTCCCAAGCAAAGTCAGGCTTGATCCCTGCAGTGGTCTAAGTCTTGCATGAAAAATCTGCAGTGCTCTGTTGAAATAGGTAGCATATCTTCTCACTGAGTTAGCACTCTGGCTATTACATCCCTGTGGTCAGCATGTTCCGGAAGATGTCATGGACCAAAGGAACTGGTAAAACCACGACCATAAAAGTCCTTCTGCAAGACTCTAGCTATTGTCTCAAACAGACTTTAGATGACCGACTCTGGGTAACCAAGAGACTGTAGATACATCCAGTTGCAACCAAGTTAACACCTCACCTTCACAGCTGGAAGGACTTTATTCTCTGCTCCAAGATCATGTCTGTGAGCTAGTGGAAGTCCTGCACAGTTGGATGCTCACCTGAAACAAGTGATTTGTTATTGCCTTGTAATCACTTGCTACAGTCTTTATACTGATTCCAGCCCAGAGCTGCCTTGTGTCCCAGTGGCTCAAAGGGTGAGGAGATCTTGCCATTGGCACTCTGTATTCTGCTGTCTCAGAGTTGCCTCTGAGCCTTCTCTTTGATGCAAACCTCCCCTCTCGTTGTTAAACTTGTGTGGTATTGTGAGTGTGGAGCCTGGTATGTCCTGGAGGACTCTGCAGCTCAATATGAGTGAGTGATTCTTAGGTATTTGAAATATTTGTGGTGTATGGTTTTGCCTTATGTTTTTTCTTCTGTCAAGTGTCTTTTCAACTTTTGGAATAGAAAGTCTTAATCTGTAATAAGTCAAGGTTCGTTTATTGTGCTGAAGAAACATTAAAGAAGGTTAAAGAAGAAAGGACTAGGCACGACCCTAATGTACTACATATGCAACGACTGATCAGTTTGTAAAGAATCAACACAGACTCATTGCACTTACATAGAGAAAAGAGCAAAAGCAGGGCAGGACTACCGGAGGCAGCAAACCCCAAGCTGTTTTTCAGGTGAATCAGTTAAAGGGGGAGCTGCAGCTTGAAACTCAACATGGTTTTTTTAATTCTGTCTTTGTGCACAGATTACTGCATTTTAATGTTTTCTTCCAACCTGCAATACTTAAAAAATTACTTTAAATTTCTTGTAAATCAGAACTAATAACAGCCACTGAAATACTCTTTGCCAACCTCCCTGCACGGTACTGAAAGTAGCTCTGTGCAGAAGTAATATACATGGAATGCAACATTTCCTTGAGGAATAATTAATCTTCCTGTATTGCCTTGCCCATACCCTTCAGGTATACTTCCCTTAGCTGTGATTGCTTTGAAAATACTCACTTTCACATTGCTTCTTAAATGCTGCTGTAAAGTATGTTCCTGGGGTGGTGGTTCTTTCAGCTTTTGGTCTGAAAGACTGTTACAGCACTGAAGCAAGCTCTTGAAGTAAGTCCTTCTGGCCTTCACCTGCACTGGCAATTGTGGATATATTTCATAGAAAATACGAACAGTTTGCATAGGATGCTTTTTTAGCTTGAACATGAGGTGGACAGGGATGTCTTAGTTTAGAAATGTTTTTGCTGTTGGGAAGAGCTATTTGCAACCAGACTTGCTCTGGTGTGCTGCTGGAAGGTATCCTTGAGAGCTGTATACTTTTCCATAAATATATAGACACCTTTCCAGACACAAGAATGGGTATAATGGACAGTGGTGAACTGCACTGAGTGTTCTTGTAAATACTTTTGCTTGCTGTGTGAGGAGTTAAGAGGACCATCTGTCTAAAGGCTTCTGTGTTCCTCATTTGCCTGCTAGCACCTTATAGTCTCCAGTGGACTTCAGTCTTGGTAAGTCCTGCGAAGAATAGAATTGGAGTAATTATCTCCATTTATAGATGGGGAAGATGAGATCTCTGTCAGATTCAGGTAATTTATGTGAGGTTGTGCACCCCCATACACAGCTGAACTGTGATTTGAACTAGAGTCTCCATCGGTGTCTAATCCTCTCAACACAAATGAAGGTCTTTCACAGTTCTTGTCATGATTCTTTTCTAATGCAGAGAACAGAGCTAATATGCTCAAGAGTCTTCTGGACTAACCACATCTGTTTCCAGGTCTGCATGGTCTTTGGTTGTAGGAGTATAGAGCACAGTTTCTGTCTGACACCTCTTTTCTCTGCTCTCTCTGCTTTTGAAAGGGTGAACCTTGAGCAGAGACAGATGAATTCTTGGCCAATCTTTCTCAATGTGGCAATCAGTGATGCTCTGTACACGAACAAGAAAACTTGGAGTCAGGCGATGACTCCCAGAAGCAATGTTTTCTGTGCCAATTCTGAAGGGATGGAACTAACCCTTACACAGAGTTTGTGTCCAAATTGAAGATATCCCAGAGCTTCTCCTCTGCTCAACCTTTTGTCAAGTGTCCTGGAGTTGAACTGTATAGAATAGCACAGTTACTTCTTGACAGCTGTTTCACTGAAGCATGCATTACCCTGAGAATATGACTAATAATACTTGTCATAAAGAGAGGAAAGGAAAATCTCAGTCCCTGCACTGAAGCAATGCTAGTAAGGGCTAATTATTGGCCATTTATTATGTGCTGAAGTCTTACTGTACCTTTTGTGTTTACCGGAACCCCTTACAATTGGTGCAATGCACGTATTGTTCTCTGAAAGCACTAAGTGCATTGAATAATTTCAGAGGACATTGGCTCAGATTTCAAGGTAAAGAAATATGGGTTCTGCTCTTTAGAATAAGTTCCAAGGCATGTGAATATCTCCCTTTGGTTTAAAGAACTTCACCATTCTAGGTCCTCAGTATCCATCCTGTACACATGATATTCAGACTCCCTGTAAGGATGCCCAATTCCACAAGCATACTTGAGCATTCCCCTTTTCTTGGCAAGTTCTATTTTGCATGAACAAATTCCAGTGCACCTGGAAATGGACAAAGGGAGCCAGTAATGGCTCATTTGGAAAATGAACTCACTTTAAAAAGCTGTTTAAATGCTGCCTGTTAGCCACTGGAAGGGCACCGCCATGCTAATTTAGCAGAGATGGGATAACTGTCACCTCAATTCTAAATCAAAGGACTTCAAAAACTGGAAATGTTGCACCTTACAACCTCCTAGGACTTCTCTTGCTTTGAAGATGGTTATAGGTTTTCAATGATATGTCTTCATTTCCCCACAACAGGATTTTAACAAGGGTGTCAGGGTGTACCGAAGCAGTGTTGCACACAGACACCAAGAAGTCAGGGCAGTAGGGGCAGCGGGTTTCAGCATAAAAGCTTAGGGTCTGTCCACCAAAATAAAATATTGTAGCAGCCTACTGTTAAAACTTCCAACCTCTGGCAAATTCATTAAACCAATGCACAGGTGTTCTGGCCTGTGAGTACACACTATGTATTTGTTGTGTATCTCCTGAATTAGATTAAAGAATGATTGAGCTGTACTAGCCTCTATTGGAAATAATCTGACTCAGTGCACTCCAAAACCAATATAAGTCTGTAAACCTGTTTAACCTTCCCATCTGCAAATGCATTTCATTGAATATAGCAACTTGATGTTCATTAAAATTAAAGATAGAAAATAATATTAGGTAATGCAGTACTTTTCCCTTGGCAATGTAGGGTTGGCACCTTCTTGACATTCCTGTTTAACCACTGTGTGGTTTTGAGAAGATGTAATTTATTTTCATGTTATTTGGATATTTTCTCTTGATTGCTCCCCATACTACTTGTGCATCGTCATCTATTCAGATACCTTTGGGAGCATGAAATACCTGCATAGAAGAGTTTTATACCAATTGGTCTTCCATCTAGCATATAATAATAGTCAGTTTAGGACTTTTCTTTAAGTCAAAGACAGAAGATGTAGCTGTCAAGGTACAAATAAATGTTTCTTGTGTGGTGGGCATCACTGAGGCTATATGAGTCCAAAATAACAACAGCAGTAGTGTTAATCTTGTAGATACTGTATATTGGTTATAGCTACAGAAGTCTGTTTCCAGTGTGGCACATACTGACTTGCTGGACCAGTAACTACAGTTTTTTCCCAGTCTAGCACAAGCCTGACCCATCTCAAGTTCTGGAATTGGGCTGATTTTCTCTTAAAAAGGAAGGACTGGAAATGAGTAGCAGTTTAAAAATGTTGAACATGGAGCATAGTGTTTATAAAACTATAGCCCCAGGACTAGAACAGTTGCAAAGGCAATATTTATACATTAATGTATATAGACTCTGTACAGAACATCAGGTTTAACATAATGAACCAAATGCATCCTGGGTGTTAAGCTGTCTGAGGTCACTGTTATACCAGAGATGCTGCTGATGTATGACATAAAAGAATGAGTGCTCTGCTTTCTTCCTTTGTGGAGACTTGTTGCTAAGCAATTGGGAAAAAAAGTAAGGCAAAAGATATGAAAGCATAATTCACTTTGTAAACAATAAAAATCTTTACAATTTTGGAAGAAGCTGCAGCAATAATATATAACATCAGAAAGGAGAAGCTCTACAGAACATCAATAGAACATTATTCAGGCTTTTTTTTTTTAAGAGTGCCAGAAGATTGACGACTTTATGCTGATGCAGAATTGAGTTACCATCACTGAAATCAATCATTTCCCCACTGTGGTATGCAGTACTTAAAACCACAGTAAAGTTAGAGGGGCGTTCACATGCACAGGCTCAAAATGCGGATTTATTTCACCGCTGTAACTTTATCACATCAAAATTGGTTATAAAGTTTATCGGTTTGCAGATAGAGAAATTTTCTTCACATTAATACAACTTTTTACAGGTAACTATTTTGTGTTAGGGTGTTTTCGGTTTTTCAGTTTGCTTGTTTGTTTGGGGGGTTTTGTTTGCTTTCGGGGTTTTGTTTGTTTGTTTTTTCCCAAGAGTGCCAATAAATATCTACATTGCAGTGGTTTTTGCCAATGAATGAGTACAGGAAGCACTGATTTTTCAAAGACAGCAGAAAATTAGCTAGTCTTTGTCCCTAGACATGAACAGGTTTGAGGGAAGAAAACAGTCACACCTACCCTTTCCAAGTCATAGGAATAGCAATTTCTTGTTTATGACTTTTCCAAATGATATTGACTCCCTGGCTGGGCAATTCCAACTAAGCACCTACCTGGGGGTCCTACGGTATTATTCTCTGTACCAGTCCTTGTCTGATTAAATTGATGTTGCCTTTCTGAAATCAATGGAATGAAGATGTTTTATATTGCCCAAGGAACTGTCCCAGTGTAGAAATACTTACTTTTATATTCAGCTCTACTAGTTTCAGTGGCATTTTCATCTAGCTTGGAGGTGAGTTTGAAGACTGCCGTATACTTTTATCTTTTAAATCGGCTACCGGTACAGTAAGAAAGGGTGGTGCGATCTGTTCTACTGTTATCTTTATAAAAAGGATTCGATCTTTTCTTTGAAACTTCCAAATCTTGGAGTCCACGTGTGCTCAGTGGTCCTGGGTGCTTTCTGAGAAGGTTGCTCAAGCAAGATAATTCATGTGTTTTACACACAGATATGTGGAAAGAACATATCTAGATACGTGAAAATGCACACAAATTTTTTTCTGCTTATGTTGGTGTTTAGCTGTATTTCACCATGAATTATTCTCCTTCAGAATAATTCACACACTTTAGGTGTGGACTTTGGTATCAGGAAAGAGCAGTTTTGTTTTAAATCAATACATTTTTCTTGTTTGGTTTTTCACAGCTAAGTCCTTCAGCTGATTTAGGAAAAAAAAAAAAGAAAAATAAAAACCAAACAAAAAAACCCAACAAAACAAACAAACAAATATCTTTCCAGGAAACTGTATTAATCCTTTCTGGCAAAAGAGTGAAGAGTTTTCGAGTTACCACTTTATCCCTTTTGCCAGCCTATTTCATTTGCACTTAGCTGAGATAACACCCCCCCCCTCAAAGCCACTCTCTAAACTTCCTGCTACACCTCTGAATTGCTGCCAGCTCCTGCTGGCAAGTGCAGTGTACCACAGCTTATCAGAGTGGTTGTCCCTATTACCAAAGCAAACATAACCCCAGCAAGCACAACATGCTTTGTACATCTCAGAAAACCCATGTTGCTATTACCTTTTGCTCCATTCCTCCATTGGTTTGCTCCAGCCTTTGGATGTGCCTCGGTGGGATGGGATGCTGCACTTTGCCAGGCTGTCTGTGTGTGCTCTCCTGGTGTTATCAGGAGAGCTTTTGTCTTTGCTGCAGCAGAAAGGAGAACTGCGAACAGGATTGTAAATCCTTAGGTGGGTGGTGACCTTTAATGTCTGCCCTGAGCAATGGCACCTCTGCTACTAAGTTCAATTAAAGGTCTGATATTAAATTCTTACAAGTTGCTGTGAAGCCTTATGATCCTTAGAAATCAGTGTCTCAAATCCTGTTGATTTGCATTGGATCTGGCCTTTGTTCCTTTGATAGGAAGTCCTGCAAATTCATAGAGACAAGCCTAAAAATAAAGTGGGTTTTGGCCTTTTACAGACAATATGAATGTTTTTTAAGGTTTCACTTCGAATTTTATATTTTCATTAAACAGCAGCAACTCAGATTTTATTTTCTGTGCAAGTCTGGTAACAAAAAGAGTTTGTTTGGCACATAGGTGAACTCATCTGTGACAAATTACATGGAAACTATGGAAACACTTTGCTCAATGGAGTACAAGGTCAGACCGTCTCATGCTAAAAAATTAATCAATCCTCTGCTTTTTGAACAGGATTCTTGGGAAGTAGGAGAAAGAGGTTCAGATTGGTAGGACATGGGAAAACTAAATAATAGAATTGATTGGAGTTGTCGGAATTAATCACTGAGAAATTACTTATGAAATTTTGTATTTTCCTTTTTTAATTGGTTCCAGTTATGCAAGAAGAAATGTTCATTTCTGCAAGCACTGATCAAATGATTTACCTGAACATTTTTCCATTTCTGAAGCATTCACGTCACTCACAGATGTGCCCTGGTGTCCCCTGGGACTCATGTGGGAGCCTCCTCTGTTGAACGATTAGGAGTCCAAATAAGGAGAAAGGGTGGCCCTGTGGGCAAGCAGGAGCGTGAGACAGGGTTGAGACCCTGGGGCATCTCTTGCACTTCAGTGGCTTTGCTGGTGATGACGACTGTGCTATAGCATGCCAAAATATTTTCAGGACATCAGACATGGATACTTTCACTTTCCACTCAGCTTGGCTGCAGGAGGGCTGGCTACGTACTGGGTACTTGGATTCATCCCCATAATGAATTCTTGCATTTGCTTTCATGTCAGCAATTAGCTTCTCTTTTCCACATAGACCTTCCATCTAGCATGGCTTTATCCAGCAGGTGTCCTGGAATCACTGTGAGTGCTCAGCAGAGCAAAGATAATTTTGCATTGATTTTTATCTTAGATTTATTTGGTTTTGTGGGATTTGATAAGATTTCCAGTTATTTTCCCTCTTCAGTATTTTCAGCTTCTGATGAAAGTAGAACCAGGTTTATTCTTATAATACTAAGATAACCCAAATGTTTGTTATTCAGTTTAGTGTATATGAAAATAAAACCATACATTTGAACTCATACCATATGAAAATTACTACTGTGAAGAAGAGATGTTGCACATCTGCCACCTGTATCTTTCTTGCTTGGTCTTTCTCTTGAGCTGAAAGCAATATAGTCAGATTTGTTTAAAAGAATGAATCCTGAATTCTGAATTGGAAGAGTTTTATGGATTTCAGAAATAGGAGAAATGAGCTACTATATATGTGAGCTTGTCACCCTTAGTCTAACTTTACTTAATGCAAGTATTTAAGATAATGCAACAGAATAGGCCGTACAAAGTAATTTGACCTCAATAGGATTTCAGCTTATTTTTGAATGTTATTCTGATTTCAAATTCACAGATGTAGTTAATTTTGAACATTTGATGAAACAATGCATTCACAGCTACAGTTTACTGTAGAGGTGTATTGTTTATAATGATATTTTCTTTAGAGAGGCAGAAAGTAGAGGAGGTACAGAGATTTCACTACCAGTAGTTATGAATCTGTCTGGGCCTGCAGGAATAGCTCTCCAGGTCTGTACCTTGCCTGTGTCAGAGACCTCTGATATGTTAGCAGCTCGGCTGTGAAATAGACAGACTCAAGTGTTGAACCTCAACCTGGAAAGGAACATCCTCCCCATCCATTTATCCAGAGGAGCAAAAATAAGCAAATCTGTATTTACATGGCTATATTCTATTCAGAAAAATTTCCCCAAAGACCTGTCTTTATCAGTGGTTTTTTATCCATGAAGTTGAGCGACACAATTTCCAGAACACATTGAGTCTTTGAGGCCTTGTGAAGTCCCTGAAGAGTAGATGTGCCCTTAAGTATATCATGGCTCATGAACACATATTTCTGCCAGGAGGTTTGAGTATGGAAAGAGGGGGAGTCCCAAAATTGATAATTTACAAAGAGCTGTATTGCTAAGCATTGAAAGGGCAGTGTCTGATGGGACTGGTTTTGTTCTGTATGTTATGTCACTCTGAATCATTTCTTGAGTGGCAGCTGTGGAGGGAGGATGATAGCTTTGCACCTAGGGGAGACAGCAGAACTTGGTCAAGGAGGGACATTTCCAGGGTGACAAGAGGAGACAAACAGCATGAGCATTACAGCATAGACTGAGAAGAGCATGGGCATGAGATAGACCTCACAAAGGATGGGGACAAAAAGCTTCCTTGGAATTAGGGGGGATCCACAGACTTCTTGTGACTGAGAAAATCCTTGAGTTGGCCAAAGCAAACCCTGAAGGCTTGAACCAACTCTGCTAAGATGTAGAGGAAAGTTAGCTGATAAGTCCCTTTTTATTTGTCTTCTAGTTTTCCTGGTCACTTTCAATCATTCTTTCTGTAAGAAGTAAAATATTTTGCTTCAAGTTCTTCTAAAACTTGACATTTTGAGGTTTTCCTTTTATTTTTAACAAGCTAGGAAATGTTCTCACAAACTCACCTGGGAGCTCTGGTTCACCTGTGTTCATCTCACAACACTACTAAGCTCCTGACCAAGAGCTGTCATTTTTTGATAGTTCTGAGTGTTCTGCAGCTCCATGATGATTGGTTTGCCTGACACTCATTTTTGAGTTTCATTTTAGAACACTAATATTCAGATAAATGTTTTGGACAATCATAGAAAATATCATTTTCCTTTGCAATAATTTCTGTGATTTGGGTTTTCTCTCCACCCTGCTCTTGTTCCCTCAAGATCTATAGCTCTGTTTTCATCAAGCTTATGTTATTGTTGGTATTCTCTGAGTGATGCCTGGCTGGAGATCCTTGTTTAGCATTTATCTAGTCTGGTATGAACTAGGAATGTATGCCTTTTTTCATGATCCATACCCACTACTCTCTAAGGCCAGAAAACTTGCAGAGATCTGTTTTCTATTAGCCTTCCATTTAGGTTTATAGATGCAGACATAACCGATCCTTTTCTCTCTGAAGCTGCTTATACAGGGACAAATGATGCATGTAGAAGAAGCATAGCTTAAGCTTGTCAAGGAATCTTTGGTTGCCATTCATATTCCTTCGATTAGACCCTCTGGAACATACACTTAGAAGGATCATGAGTAATCCACCTTAAGCATTTTTGTAGCTGAAATTCACTTACTTGCGGGTTGATTCAATATTGCCATAGCCTTATGAGGCAAGGCAAATGCTAGCTTCCTGAGTGTGTTTTTACCCACTTTTTGTTCAATGAAAATAAGCTCATATTGAGCATGATTAATAATTTCCCTATGTGTGGATTGAAAATGGGTCTACGCCTACCCTACTCTCCAACTTAAACCAAAAGTATTTCTGAAACACAGTACACACTTGTTCTCCTTGTGCCAACCCGTTTACCTCCATCTCAGCAACCTTCTTTTCTAGGCAGATGGTTCCCACCGCCTTTCAGCAACCCTTGACATCCTGCCAACGCCATGCCCAACCACCCTTGTCATCTGTCTCTTGGCTATAACCCATTTCTCTCAGATATGACAGACTACAGTCTTCTCCTTTTCCCTAAAAAGTAACACTGCACCAACATGCCAGTACCCAGAAAACCTGGTCAAACAAATGTGTTGGGGGATCAAAGAGGGGGTGGAAGGCTTCCCTATGGAAGATTTTTTACTTTACAGCCAATAAAACTAGAAACTGTCAATTTTTAGGCTATTTATTTCTTCCTGTCCAAAAAAAGCAAACCCACCCTCACTTCCTCCTCCTGGTCTGGTTAGAAATGCTGCTGAAGCACAATGTGGGAGCTCTAGTTCAACACTTTGTGCACTCGTTCTCTTCTGATGCTTCCTGACCCTCCCCCCCCACCCCTTAAAGCATGCTGCTGAGCTTCCTGAAGCTTGTCTCTCTGCTTCCCATAGGAGACCCAACTCAGAGAGATGGAGAGAGCAGGTGGCATTTCAACATCATGCCAGTCACACGTCATTTTTTTGGCTCAATCTCGGAACTTTTCAGAATCCAAACACTTTGGTTTTCCATTTTCTCTAACAGGTTGGAATTTTTGAAAAGAAGTAGAAGCTCTACTTTTACGGTGGAAAAAAACCCAAAACAAACAAACAACAAAACCCAAACCCACCAAGAAATGCTTATTCCCTCAATTTCTGTCGAAAATGTTTTGATCAATTTCAGTAGCAAGCTGTCTGCTGCAGTGTGTGAGGTAGCCATAAAATGTGACTTTCTTGAGACATTGTAAGAAGGACTGCTGGCTCCAAGCTCCATAGGTTTTTTGACTTTGGTTCTATTGAAGTTGTCTGATCATAGTACTCTGGTCAGGTTTTCTTTGCATACTAAAAAACATCATGTTCTCATCTCCCAGAATTAAGCTTGCACATAAATCTTTGTAAATTGGACCCAGGAGAGCCCCAAACTTATAATCAGGATCATAATATATCTTCAATAAAGAATCTTCATATAAGATTTCGTATTTGAAACTAGACACATACCTTCCTAGTTCAGGGAACAAAATGGGACTGCTTCTGCCTTTAAACTCGTATTTATAAACTACATTTAATCCAGTGCCTCCCACTGGCACATCGGGCTTTCAGTGATGTGTTGGTCAACACCCTTTCTCTCCATTGATGCCTATATTGTTTAATATATTTGTTTTTGCATTCCTCAGTCCTGCAGTGATGTGGTTTCTCGGTTGTATTTGGCTTATTGATATTGGAGAAGGTGTGTTTAAGAAACACTTCTGATTTTCCTTACATTTTTAATAACTCAGCATGATATCCTTAATAAGATAGCACTAGTACCACATAGGATTGCTAAAGAAGTATTTTCAGAAACTCTTTGAGGTGTCTCTGTGTTTGGTGTTATAAGAAGACATAACCCCAGGTAAGGGACCATAAGAAATCAAGGAAAAGGCTGCTATAATTTGTCACAATGTCATATATATCTACATGTTATCATGAGAATAGATATTTATGTGTCCCTTGAAAGCATGCCAGTGGATGTAGAGAGGTACATTCATGCTGCATTCCTCAGTGTTGTGATGTCTGTGGGGATAGCTGTTCTTTGAGTTTTAATTCTGCTTGAATTTTATCTCATACACATAGAGTTATTAATAAGAAACACGAGCTTAGCTTTTAGTGGTGAATCTGAGCTAACATTTGAAAACCTGACTAATTCCATTTATGAGCCTAGCAGAGGCCTTAGAAGTGGTCACTGGCAAACTGAGAGTTGCTTTCTTCTGAGACATTGAGCTGTTATCAAAGAGTCTATAGGGCTGAAAATCCCATCATAAAAAACGTAGTCTTCCATTCTATGACTTTCAAAAGCAGCTTGGTGTCTTGGGTGACAGTTAATACACTGAAAATTGGTGAGACTTTTGCTCTTACGCAATTTAGGTAAAAAATCCCCTCCTATTTTTCATTTGATGCAAAAGATACAAGAGACAAAAACTTGAAAATGACAGGTGAGTCAGGGAGACAGGGCTGCTGTTTACACAGAACTGAAACAATGATCAACCAGACTGGGTTCCCACTTTCTCTAGAATTACTGAAGCTCTTGAGGAGAGAGTTGCATGAGAAGTCTTGATATTTTTGCTTTTATCTAAGTCACCCAGGAACGTTTTTTAATGTGTTACTGTCTTCCAGTGATTTTTACCCCTAATTCTGCTCTTGTATTTGTTTCAGCCTGGACAATGGAAATTTGATTGACCTATTTCTATGCACAAAAGACTTTCACATTATCATGTAGCAGCCTAGCAAGAGCAATGGGAATCAAGAAGAAATTTTAGTTGACAGGATCTGATAAACCTTACCAAACATAGCTGCTTATATTTTGTATTTAAATTGCCTGAAGGGTCACAAATCTGCCCTCCTTAGCTTTAACATTAAAAAAAAGTCAAGTTATTAACATAGATGTAAAATGTAGAAGAAAATAAAGAATAATAAATTGGGACTTCTGGTCAGGATCTTTATCTTTCCTAAAATTCCTTCTGAAAGAGTTAAATGCATAATACTTTTAAAAAGAAGGTGAATAAGTAAATACTATCTTTCAACAGCAGATTCTTAGGGATGCAATATAACCAAATTTGTTTAGAAAGCTTCAGGCTCCATGATGTACTTCTAATGACATTTAAATTTATCATTCATATTCCAGGACAAAGAGAGAGCTTTCCCCTGTGCAGCAAGGCTTCCCATTTCCATTCAGGGGTGAAGGCAATAAGGATTCTGCTCCTGGCACCATGGATAGCATCCAGAGACAGAGTCACGACTGCAAGTGAAAACAGCTCCCTGTTTGTCCCCTCATCGTTAAATAAGTATTTGTTGAATTAATAAGTACTTATTATTTTAAGCAGTCAGGTTAGCATTAAAAGGGAGAAAAATAATCAGTTTGTGCTGGCTGGGGCAGCAACCCTGCTGACTGCCTGAGTGAGATAAATAGCAAGGGTGGAAGAGGGAGCAGACATTCACACACATCATCGGAGAGTAAAAGTATCATTGAACATGTGCAGACAAAATATCCATTATTTTTCCATTGAGAAGCAAGGAGGCCAGTTTGGGAATCAGGATTTGGATAGTCCATGTAGCCCATGCTTCCTTTCAGCCCCATCTGAAGACCTACTCAGCAGGTCTCCAAGGAATTGGGCTATAGCAGTGTTTCCCATCCTACGTCACTGGGGACCTTATTTCAGGAGGAAGCTTTCTGCCTGCTCTCCTCACCAGCTAACACATTCTCATTGCCTGAAGGCTGTCCTCCTCACCAGTTTTAAGTGGCCTGTGTACCACTGAGTACCTGTTGGTGTTTTGGTTCTGTCTGTGTTCAGAGAAGAGACATAGGTTTGTGGTGAGGCACTAAAATGCTCTGAAAACATGACTTAGTGTAGCTGAAAGAAGTCTACATTGCTGTCAAAAGCTGGTGTCCTACCTTCCGTGGTCTTTATCCCACCTCATTAGTTTCTTATCCCAGTTCACCATGTGCCTGCCTAGAGGGCTGGGCAGCCATCCTGGGAAGGCAGAAGGGAGACAGGGTGGCTTTAGGGAAGGAACAGGCAACTGTGTGTGTGGAAACAAGTACTATGGAGAGGTGGCTGTGGAGACACAGTTGAGACATGAGAGCAGGTGTGACCCTTAAGTATTCACAGACTGGGTGGTGTTGGTTAGAAGGTGAGGAGAGGTGGCATTAGCAAAGGCATTGCTGGCATAACATGTTCAGTTCTGGTGGACATCCTGAAAACCAAGATTAGAAAACACAGAAAAGAGCTACAGAAATAGCTCCAGACCTGGGGTTGTGCCCTGGAGAGACTGAGCTTGAAGGTGACTTTATTTTAACAGCTCTGGTAAATGGGTATCATCTGAGATGAGGGGAATGGTCTTCAAATTAACAAATACAGAATACAATCAAAGAAGTAGAACAGGAAATTCAGACAAAGTCATGCTGGAAACAGAGTGTGATTCTGACAGTAGGGATAATTCCTTACTGAAACTTCTATGAGAGTCATATATGGGATCATCACCACCTTAGTCATGACTGAACAGCCTTCAAAACATGGGCAAGACCCTCAAAGAAACTGTGGGTTTGATGCTGGTTCTGGGGTGGGAGATCTTTTGTCCACAAGCTGCAAGCTGGTACAAGGCTCTAAACAATTCTGTATGGTTCTTTAGAGAGAAGACTTTGTTAGCCACAATATTTTTTCTTTACGTACTTGGGGTATTTCTCTGTGTCTTGGAATGAACAAAATGCTAATTTTAATGTTATGTTGTTTTTCTTGTAAAATTGCAACATTTGAGAGGGATTCTCACCCCCACCCCTCACCCCCCGAAACTTATTCCTTTTCTCTGTTTTTATGGCCTGGAGGTTTTCTCTCCTTTTTTATTTATCATCTCATATTGCTAGGGTTTGAAGATATACAGTAATGACGCAGGCTGCTGTTTGAGTTCTTTGACTGGTTTCTATTTTTAGAGAGTTCTTAGCTGCACTGAAAACAAGCAGCAGCAACTGTATTGGCCCTAATAAATAACACAATTTTTGTCAGAAAATTAAATGTGAATAACATAGCTTTCAGTGTATCTAGGGACTATGCAGAACGTGATCCTTTTAAGGAACATACTCTACCTATGTAAGTAATAGGTCTTGCGTGGCTGCCCAGATCCCACCTTCCCCCAGGCAATTGAAACCAAAATTGATAACCTTGGGTCAGCATCCTCACCACAACACATCACTGTGACCAGCTGCATTAGCTCAGCCTATGGAAACTGATGAACCACAGCTCTTCTGCTGCCTAACTGGCCATGAAATACCTAGCAGGCACTTGAGCTCATAGTACTGCTTTGCAGGTGGATACCCTAGACAGGCCAGAGGATGAAGTTGTGTGTCTCTTCTGTCCAAAGTTTGATTAAAAAGTGGAACATCTCCTCCAAGAGGTGACGACTCTGGCACCTTGAACCTCAGAGCAGTTAGAGATGATAGAAGAGCTAGGATTACCTCTTCATTCTGAGCTGGCAGAGCAGTGTCTGTCTCTCAGCTTGCCAGAGTCCAGCTGAGCAGCCTTTGTTCAATTAGTCATGATCTCTTCTCTTCGTCAAAGCAAAAGACACTGAGCCTTGATTTCCTCCAAAAGTACGATGGGAACACTTGGCAATTCCCAAAGTTTCCATGGGTCAGAATAAATGCAATCTGAAAGAAGTCCCTGCTCAGCACTTGGTATAACTTTTTATTAGTGTTTGTGCTTTAGAGGAATCGGGAATTCCCAGTTTTACCCTTTCATGCAGCCACCTTCTGTGTAGCTCAAATAGGAATGATTCTCAATAGGAGAAACCTCAATTCAGGATAAATAGAATGAAGTAATTTTGCTAGCAGTTTCCTGTTTAAGAAGCTTTTTCTGTGAAAAAGTTCTTGAAATTGATTTTCCTGATATGTGATTTCCTTTTTTAAACTTGAATCTCCTCTGAGGTTTCATCTATATTTTTGCCTGGATTACCTGATGTAAGAAAGTTTTAGCTGAGCTGCTTTTGAAGAAGAAACACCAGTATTAAGAAAGATTCTGTCTGATTTTTGTCATTTCTGCCATTGTGAAAACATTATTCATGCCAGGCATTTAACGCTAAGGCACAGCTCTGTTAACTATATAAAACTGACCCGAGTGAGGGAAGAATCTTGTACAGGCTATATTACTTTTCACATTTTCATTTCACACTTCTTCCTAGTCATGTTTCTAGGTCTTGCCCTATTTCTGTGTATATTTTGAGCAGTGATTGTCACGGAGCAGGCTGTGCCCTTGTTGTAAGTGCAGGTTCAGGCCCTTTCCTGTGGTTAAGCTGGTGGCCCAAGACCCCCTTACAGGCATAAGTCAGGCACTATGAGATTTATCTGGGGGAAAAGCCTCAGCATGCACTCAGACTCCTTCATATCACATAGAGAGATCAGACAGTCCAGGCAGTGAACTTCAGCATCTGACAGCTCTGTCCCCAGCAAATATCTTTATAAATGCCTAAGTCAAACCCACTTAAATCTGCCAAAAAACAACTATGTGCTCCACATCTGCATGGAGTGTGGCTCCTGATATTTTTTTATTGCAGCTGACATCCTGGTTTTATCACCCTTTCTTCATCACAGGCCAAGCCCATTGCCCAAGGAATAAGAGAGAGAACTTCACTGTCTTATTTTCCAGCTTGAATCAGATCTCAGGGACGTTTGCTTTGTGACTATTCTTAATTAATTCTGTCTAGCATCTGATTTAAAAATATCTTAGATGAAGTCAAGCTTCCTGCAATATCATCTGTTCAAGGCAACACCTAAGCTGAACTGTAACTGTACACACAGTGCCCTGCTTGTTTCTGAGGAGGAGTGAGTTTGATCCAGGAATGGAAGAATTTCTGGAGCTTCTGCATCCATTGCTCTAAACTTTTAGCTTACGATGTTTTCTGAACTTGCAAAAAGCGTGAGACCTCTTTACTTTTTCATTTACTTGTGGCTGTCCCTATTAATTTCTCCTTTTGCTTGCCCATCCTAAAATCAAAATTCACATGGCAGTGTATTTTGCCCTAAATAAAGGCATGTTAGAAAGTGCTTGAAAATAGTTTGGTTGTGATTTTGCAGACCACAGTAACTGGAACGTCTTTAAAATAGAAGCTCTTACAACTTTTCCTGATATCCAGTGTTTTCCCTCTTTACCTCAGTCAGCATGATCCTGAATTGCTCTTTTTTAACTCTCTTATTCTTTTGTGCGCATTGCTAGTGGGTAAGTATGATTCTAATGTCCTTCCTAGGGGATGTTCCACTCTCTCGTGCCTGGTAGCCCCTTCGATAATGAAATATATTGTGAAGCTCTGGGGAAGACAACTATTATCTGTGTGTGATGAAAAGAGCAATACATGAGGTTGGGTGCAGTAGCACCTTGGTAACCATTGAAGAATTTGGGTTGGAAGGGACCTATGGAGGTCTTCAATAGGCACAACACTCCAGATGCAGCTTCACAGACACTGAATAGAGAGGAAGGATGACTTCTCTTAACTTGTTGGCTACATGCAGTTGGTCTTTTTCTGCTGCAGGGGCACAATGCTGATAAACTATAGCCAAATGTGACAAAAGATTTACAAGTGGCCCAAGAGTGTGAGGCACATTGATGCAAGTGGTAATGAACTGAAAAGTAAGTGTATCTATTGCTTACACCCCCACTGCCCCTGTTGATATGAGCATCTATGCATTCTGTGGTCTCTTGAGAGATGACTGCATGCTCTTAGGCAGAACTTGTGGGATTTACTCCATTACAGACAAGCTCCAAAGCAGATGTTAGAGGTGAGAGTGGGGAGCCTTGCTGAGGTCTAGTCTGCCCCAAAACTTGACCTTGTGCATTGGCAATGTACTAGACTGCAAAGCAGTGCCCAGCACAAGTGTTTTTTCCAAGGGAATTAGCTTATCCTAATATAAAACATAACCCCTGTCTCCCTTTCATTGGTGTGTGATGCAATTCTCAGTCTTCTCCAAAGCAGCTTTTTAGTTTCACTTGTAGTTGCAATCTACCACTTCATGCAGCAAGGTCTACCTATATCATCCCTTCATTTTAAACGTGGAGTTCAGACCCCACCCTCTTCTTTGTGGCACTAGCTTCTGAGACATTAAGATTTGAGGCAGATGCCCTCGAGAGAGGTTGCAATGGAAAGAAACACCAGCATTTCTTTCTTCTCCAAGGCTTTTGCTGTTGCACAGAACCACAAATGGGGGTGATTGATAGCCACGATGCTGTGTGAAAGCAGCACTGCTGAGGGAGCTTATTTAATGCTTTTCTTGCTGTGGGCTGCAGCTGAGGATCCAGCCGAACATTGGAGAACAGGGTAGAGGGTCAGATCCTGTGTGTCCTCCCCAGGGTCTGCATCCCTGGAGGATCCTCACGTTCTCAGGGAGATTAGGTTTGTACTTCTCTGTATCAGAAAGCAGTGGACCAGAAAACCATAACTTAGATCCAGAAGAGGCTGTTTATAATACTCTATTCTCAGCTCCTGCCTAACACAGGCCAGAGAATTCCTTCCAGTAATTCCTGCTTTTGCGCATTGCATTGCAGCCTCTGTTTGAGCTAGAACAGATCTCTCAGAAATAGAGATTTATTCATGTTTTAACAACACTATGGGGTGCAGAATTTGCTGCTTCCCTTGGTAATCTTTTTAATCTAACCAATCCCCTGAGTGGGAAAATAGGCCTCAGAATATTCTTGAATAAGCTGGAACTTTAAAATCCTTTATGAATTATTTTTGAAATAGATTTACTAACTATTAGGAGCTTAATCTTACAATTCTTCATCTGGAAAAAGGTGATTTGACATCAGAAGCAGACCTGGCAGACACTGTAAGTCCATTTCATTTCACCTTTTCCTCTAGATAGCTAAGAAATGCTATAACATATTGCTCCAGTATCTTAAGGTTATTCTTGTAGCCACTAGCGTTTCCAGTAATGCAAATATGTGACTGGTGTTGATGCTGATTATTAATCATATTTATTATTTTAATTTTCTTTGCTAACATGCAGTCCAGCTGCTTATGCAGATGGCAGTCAGGCAATAAAAGCCCCCAGCCCTAAAAGACAAAATCATGATGAATGGCTCTGTCTTGCAGCACTCATTGCCTATGCATTTGTTGATAAATCCATTGCTTTTTCTGCATCATTGACCAGCAGCATGAGACTCCTGTTCTTTTTTGTCAGTAGCTTGTAAAATGCCATTTTGGCATTCCTTTCTTTCTAAAGGAAGCCTGTGATCTGAGTGGGGCTTTGGCTGTGCAGGCAAATGAGCTGATTGCCCTGAAATTCAGGGATAATTAACAGAAGTGAGTTGCAGTGCTAACACTGTCTTCTCAGGTCTGTCTGCCCAGCCATGAAGTATCCCTCAGGGTCATGCTAAGTATGAATGTGCTCAGTCCAGGCCATGCCAGCCAGCTCCCTTTTCAGACTCAATTTCACTTCTCTCCTTCCCTAAGATCAAAGTCTGGACAGCTTTGGGATGTCCAAATGAATAGCTGAGGTTAGCAGATGCTCTTGATTATCAAGGTAATCTTGGTAAGTTATGAATCCTGGGGATAACACGCTGAAATTCCCCCTGCCTTCAGGGAAGCAGTGTGGGGTTGAGAAGCAGCAATTCACCAGTGGCCCAAGAAGCAGCAAGAAAATATAGCTGGGTAAAGGAGTTCCCTGAGAGCCTGTTGGGCTGGCAGTCCCCTTAGAAAGATTTTGTGAGCTCCGTGTAGATCAGGGATCCTTTAAGATCCCAGATATATTCATTGCAAATGTGATAGTGCTGTCTTGTGCTTGCAGTTCAGCTGTATGGGGCATGAGGGCCATACCTGTGAGACTCCCAAGAGATATTTGTGCATCCATAGCACCCATTTGGAGGCCACATGTCCAGCAAACAGTTGTTGCCTCAAAAAGTTCAGAAAATCTATTCCCCAGATAATTTTCTCAAAATACACTGTGCTGGCATACGTAATAGCGGTGTTCTGTATTCTTGAGGATGTCCAGCAATCAAATCAGTCTCAGATCTCTTCCTGTCTGAGCTGAGGGCTGATGGTCTCAGTTCCATGGGCCTGTGCCACAAAACAGGTGCAAAATCTCAGTAGTGCTAGAACTATGTAAGTGAATAGAAGAAAAGGAGTAGAAGGAAATTTCTGCACAAATGTGTCACTTGGAGACGGAGAAACCAGGGTGGTTGTTATTTTGGAGAGATCGTTAAGTCCTCTGTAGAGGAGACATTGCTTTATTTCATTTCCATGCCTGGAGCTTCATCGTAAACTCTGCTGCATGATGATTCAAACCTGTTTGCTGTCCCCCGGACAGCAGAGGACAGGCTGCAGCACAGGCAGGATTGCACTGGGGAATACGATGTCAATACCTGCAAGCATCTTTCCACTTGAGTTAACTTTATTGTTTTAAACTTCTGACTTCACTTCTGGGAATTGCTATGCCAAATTCAGGTGTACCCCACAAGACTGCTAATATGATCACAGGTGAAAAGTTTCTGGGGATAAGAATGGGATCTGAGATTATACCAGTAACTCTGAAACTAGTATCTGCTTACTAGTTTAAACTGTGATGGCAATGGTGATTGCACCACATGCTCCTTTATACTTTTGTCCATTTTTTTAGAAAGCAAAATATTTTAGTCGCTTTTCCAACACAGCCAGCTGTTATACCTAGTTATAGAATACACTGCTGGCAAACTTTGTGTGGAAATACATTTCTTCTGTCAGTCCTGACGAGAGCACACACTCCATTTCACAGTTAAGAGTCTCTAGCAACAGAGATACCAGGGCACAAGGTATTTTATTATGATAATCCAGAACTGGATTATAGTACCTGAAATATTTAGAAGCTATGCCATAAGGGCTTCCCAGAGTCCCTGTCAATTCCATGAATTTGTACATCTCTACAGGTTTTTTTACAGTATAATCCCACTCCCCAAAAATGTTCCTTAAAAACAAATAGAAATTACTTTAGTGGGAAGCAGTTTAATCAAAGAAATACTACTTCAAACCTGCCCTTAACTGAGCTGGGGCAACATTTGCCCAGCACATCTGCATGGTGAGAGAGAAGAGGTGCCACTCAAGCTGCAAAAGCACTTTTGCTGGATTTCTAAGGTCTTCTGTAGAAGTAGTACTTTGTAGAGCTGTACAAATCGTAGAGCAACCTGTGAACTTTGTAGTGAGTCTGATAAAAGCAAGCCTTCAAAAACTTTTTATACCCATTCATTTGTTAACCCAGAAGCCATATTCCACTCACAGTACCAAATTCATTCAGTTCTTCACCTAGAAGAAAGTTTCATCCTCTCCAGGATGCAAAAATGGTCTAGCAAAGAGCTGTTACCATCAACAGGTAACATGTATTCTGGCAGCATACTTATGCTGCTATCACATTTCACTGAGTTTGAGCCATTGTAATTACCTGGTTTGGTCTGCTGCACAAAGCTGATTTTTCTTGCAGCCAGGTACTTTGTGATTGAAATGGAGTTTACCTTTTAATCAGACATCCAATCTTCACTTTAAAAGGTCAGATAATGGTATACTGTATTATAGTAAAGCATTCTGATCAAATGTTTAATTATTTTCACCACTCAAAGTGTCTTATTCTGTATTTAGACTTTACAGACTTAAGCCTCCAAGGACTGCAAATAGTTTTATTTGCTGATTTAAAGCGTCTTTTGCTTTGGGCCTCTTTCCAGTGTTTCTTCATTTAAATCATATGTTAAGTTTCTCTTTGGTAGGGAAAATAGCATGTTCCACAAAAGATAATGGATTATGTTATTTACATTAATTTGGTTAGAGCACATCTTCAATTAAACTTTGTCATTGTCGTGATTAGACTGGCCATGCCACCTTGCTTTGAATCTTTCTGCCACTTATTCTGCCAAATACAATGCTAATCTCTTTTCAGTAAATGCAGGTTAGTGGTCTTATTGACAGCAATTTTATTAGCCAATAAACCACCTGACAACTACTTGTTGCTTTTAGCTTCATAACATGATTGGCTTGGGAACCAAATTACTACTTCATAAACAATTCTCATTTCTTTTACAAATTGTAGGCATCTGAGTATTCTTTATCTTTGCGTATTTTTACAAGTGCTTCTCAACCTTATCATTGGATAAGCAGCTGATTCTCAGCACTCGTGTAAATCCACAGAGGTCAGTCTGTTCACTCAGCACGGAGCTGCTGAGTACTTGGTCCCAGATAATTTCTCCTCCAATTTTTGTACAGGAATGCATTTGTTTCATTGCTAACTCACTGATAAGCCTCTCTTGTGGATAGAAGAGCCTAATGGGAATGGGTTACCTTAAATGTGTGCTTAACAGGTGTGGACATGAAGATGGAGACAACACACAGCAACCAGTGTTGAAGTGTTCTTCACCCACCAGTCATATGCATAGGCTGTGGGAAGCTGAGATGCATGCCACATTGCTGTGGTCTTCCTGTTGAGTGTCCCTCTGCTCTTATGCTCATCCTGCTGTCATGTGAGGCCTCAAAGCCACATTTGCCCTATACAGAGGTGTTCCTGTGGTACCTTTGGTGGGAAATTTTTAGAATTCTTTTTGATTGTTGTGTTTTCGTTTATGACTGTATCTGTAACTCAGGACCAGGGTCTGAAGGCTAGAATGCTGCCCTACTTGGTCTGTGATCATTGTTCCCTGCTCTTTTTGATTCCAGATGGGACCAGTCCATACCTTGTGGGAAACTTTTTTAGGAGATCAGAACTTTTTGATTTACAATTGCAGATGGTAACTGTGAAGTGTTTGATCAAAAGGGAAAGGACTCGAGATACTCAGGATAAAGCAATATCCATGAGATGAGATTCAGTCTGTTTCCAGCTCAGGAATGCATTTCTCTCTCTAGTTCCTCAGATTAGTTTATCCAGTTTCTAAGTAACAACAGGCTACTTCAGTGTGGTAGCTGGTCTCTTTATATGTCTGCTGTTTTGTTGATGTAGAATCTTGACATACAAAATCTTCAATATTCTTGTAGAGTGTCTTAAATCAGAGTGTGCAGAATTGCTGCTGTCCCCACTACTTTTTACTTACAATACAGAATGGAACAGTTTCATCAGGAGAAATGGAGAAAAGAAACAAACTATCATAACTAACAAGGTGCTTGGTTGTAAGGACATATGCCTAGATACCAGATTTGGGTTCACAGTCTTTATAGATACCCTATATACCTGTAACTGGTATATATTGAGGAAGAATAATCTGGTTAGCAGCCGCTTTCCTAATCGGGTTGGGTGAAACTTTGTGCCCCATTAGGATCATTAATTCTGCACTGATGTCAGTAAACCTTGCCTGACTAAGGTTATCATCAAAATCAGTATATTTTTCTGGAAAGGTTTTGTTTCTGTCAGTTGGCAGGTTTTGATTAACAATAAAATTAATTTAATTTCTCTCCCCAAAAGAAATCCTAGAAGTCCCCTAATTGCACGTCTAGCAAAGGTCACAAAGCTGGTTAAAACTCAGTGACGGCTTATGGAGCCCAAATCTTTGAAAGATCCCTTGTTCATCCAAGTAGCAGGTTACATAGCCCAGGATATTGCATAACTGTGTAGGCTATTGATGACAAAGAGAGCACAGGATTGTGCTTAAGATAGACAGAAAAATATAGAAAATTATATGTCAGCAAAATCATCTCCAAACATATTTCAGAATTTTCCAGGAGACATAAGAGATCTTTGACCTAAGCACAAAAAAACCCAAAACATATTCTGCCGTACGTTATGTATCTTAGTCACAGAGTGACACTTTTTAGGTTCACTTCAGCAGAGTCTGTGCCATCAGAACCCAGCATGAGTTCTCCTGTGACAGCATTAGATCAATCATGTTTTAAAGAATGCAAGTAGTTGCACCTACTTCAACTTCCAAGGTAGTCCAAAACTGACACTTTGGGTCGATTGCAACCTGAGCTGCCAGCACAAGTTGGAAGGTGAGAGAAAAAAGAAATAAATTCACAAAGATGTATTTTTAATATTCTTATGTAAAAGAAGTTGGCTTCAAATTAAAAAGGAATATGAACAAAATGACTAGAATTTTTTTTTTTTTATTTTATTTTTAAAAAAAGTGATCTTCATTGAACTCAAAGCACCGTTAGCCCCTATTGGGGCCACACTGAGGTTATAATGTTAATGGGTAGGTCAGGGTATTTTAAGTTCAGATGTCTGCAATAACCTCTGGGAGCAAAATCTTCAACGGGAATCTTTATTAGAATGACAGACCTAAACAGGGAGTAGAAAGAGCAACATGGATGTAACTTTTTGGTGAATTCATTATGAAGGCCCAGCACACATGGTCTTTGAGAAACATGGGGTTCAAGCCCAGTGAAAAAGTTTTCCCTTATGCAGTAGATGTTCATAATAACAATCATAATATGGGTATATTTGCTAAACTTGCACTTCCTTTTCATAGTCTTGTATGCAGGCACTGGAAATTCAAGCCAAGCTAAAACCAGACTAGAAACAGACTGGTTTTCTTAGCAATGGCAAGTAGTCACTGAAGCAAATGCGAAGAGTTCTTGTCAGCTGTATGTTGCTGGCATCTCTTAAAATGAGATTAGATCTTTTTCAAAATGGAACTGTGCTTAAAATGGGGAGAAATCCCAGGAAGTTCTCTGTTCTACTTTATACAGAAAGTAAGACTAGAGACTAGCAGTGTTTCTCCCTGACCTTGTAGTCTGAAGATGTATTATATACTGGATGGTAAGGCTGTACCTCCAGGGAGAAAAGGCTGTGAGGCAGTGGAAATTAAGATGGTATTTCTGCTGTGAATTTGAATTCACAGAGCATTCCCTCTAGCTTTACTGCTGCTATCCTGCTAGCAAAAATGCCCTACACATTTCTCCTTCTCTTCCCATGTCCCTTTAGAGGGCCACAATGAGTGAGAAGGTCCTCTAAGGGCGTCCTACAGCTGTACCTCCTGAAGGCTTAGCCAGCTGCTCTTGTAGAGGAAGGGGAGTAAGAGACATTAGACCAGCTATTTCCTTCACCTCCCTTTCCTCATGTCCAGATGAAGTTTGTCCTTGGCATTTTCTTCAGGTTGCAAGGGGTTGAGAATTGAAAGCAGTAAGGATTATACTGTACCATTCTGGGGCTTCTAGCAAGTAGCAAGTCAGGATGGACCAGCACAAGTCCAGACAGCAATGAAGAAACAAAGTCAAGGGAATGATACAGGTACTAAGCTTTGTCTTTCTCACTTTAAAATACTGCCTTCAACCACAGGTAAAGATGGGTATTTGGTAGTCACTGGTTGTGACTAGGCCATGAGTGTAAGACCTGTAATGAGGCTAAAAGTAATGAGGACATACCAGCATAGTTTTTTCTCTTCCCTGTGCCTTAAACCCTTCAGTTTTCTACAAAGAAATGAGAAACAAAAGGTTATATTGATAAGCTTAATCATCTGAATCTGGTTTTCATGTGCCCTTGATGCTGTAAAATCAAAGCATTGTACCCCTGCCAGGCATTAAAATGCCAGATCTGAGGGTCATTAAAAGCAGCAGCACGCTTAATCAGGAGCCCTTACAGAGCAGCACAAAGCTGCTCCTCCCTTTCTGTACACGATTTATTCTTTAATAAGGGCAACCAAGATGGCAGCCTGTCCAATGCACTGTGCTGTGCAAGCTGCTCTGCAGCAGGACGTGGTGATTTGTAAACTCTCTCTGCAGGGTTAATGTCTATGTGAACAACTTGGAGTAAACACTACCATCTTATTGCTTTAAATGCTTTTCCTAGTCATACAGGCCTGTCTCATTCTGGGTAAAGAAAGCAGTTGCAGAACTCATTATGTAGATATGAATTTTTAAATGGTGTATCTTTATTACCTTCTTGTTTCCTACACTGATTCTAATACTGGGTAACACAAGGTACAGAAGCTCTACCCTAGGTCTTTTGTGAGCTGTCTAGCCTTCATCAGAAGATGCTAGCTGGCTGTTATAGTAGGCTTGGCTTATTGGTTTCATCCTCAAATAGTGAGGATGATGGATGTGGTTCAAGATGTACCTTCGGCTGACTTTTTAAGAGTGTAAAGTGCAATAGAGGCAGCTGAAAATTAATCCATTGTCCCAGTTTATTGTAGCTCCAGGAATCCCCTTGGATGGGGTTCATCACTCAAGTTAAGCACATGGGCTGCTCAATTGACAGGTGGCGTGAACCTCACAGCATCATCATCTTCACAGCAGTTTCAAACTGCACTGGTACAGGCCACCTGTACTAGCTATCCACACATTTTATATAGGAAGAATGTGGCTTCATATGCTCCCACCTTGAAAAAAATATGAAGGAACAACCTACCCTTTGTGGTCTGCCATTGTCCCTTCATCCTTTCAGGTGAGATTCACTGCCCCATCTTGAACTGCCACAGCCACCGTTGCTTGTGGACTGGGTGGCCCTTGCTGTCTTCTCTCTCCAGCTCTGCCAGTTCCACCTGGAGCTCAAATCAAGCCCAACAGCAGCTTTCAGCTCAGGCTGCAGCCAGCAAAGCCTCAGTAGTGAGGGACCAGCACGTAGCCCTGCGCACCTAGCTTGACTGCTTCTCCTGTAGCAGAAGTGTTATAATTAGACCAAATACCTCAGGGCGTGTGCCTGTCGTAGGTCAGGCTGGGATATAGTTAGCATGTACCAGAGGACTGCACCTCCTCTATCTTCCAACCTTTTCCCCTTTGGAATACATGACTGTTACGCTAATCTTCACAGAAAAGTGAAGTTTTAAAGAGGACAGCCACGGGGAAAGCAGGCAATGGCATGTGAACTATATACAAGTGAGGTAGGCACCTGCTGTCCTAAAGCATTCTCAAATGTTAAAAAAATATAATTGGGGGCATGAGTTGAAAGAGTGCATAGGGAGCTTACATGAGGGATTGCTCTTTCATCTCTCTGATCCTGGCAACCTCCAGGAGCAGTTATATTCAAATGGCTGACAGATTAAGAAAAGAAGTTCCATGTGGTGGACAAAATAAGGATCACATTTGCCCTTTCCTTTCAAGTCTTCATTTTCATTTTGAGTCTGCTAAATAAACAAATCCTCACACTGAGAGCTACCATTTATTTATCTGCATTTCTGACATGAACCTGCCTCTTTCACACTCCATTCTGTGATCCAGGGAGACCGTTCTGAAATCCTGGGGAAATGTAACTGTGCATCTAGTTTCCTAGTGGTGAAGGCAAAGGTTTTCAAACAGATCTGATGACTGTGGGCAACCACTTTGTGAGAAACATAAAAGGAACCTACAACTCAGAAATTGCTGCTGAGCCTTTTGAAAGCTGTCTGCTTAGACAGAATGTGATGGAGAAAAAAGTTTGCTTGTTTTTTCCTTTTTTAAGCTTGCAGATGGAGCTCAGCTCTTATGAGAGCAAGGGATGAGTAGCATGTATATGAGCCAGACGTAGGACTGGTAGGCTGTGTTGCGACTGCCCCAGATAGATGTGTTGATCCTTTGGCGTGAAGCATCCTCTGCTGTTCCCATCCCAAACAGCTCCTAATCACAGACTAACAGCTGAGCTGTGGTGTTGGTTATCATAACACTCAGGGAGGGTTATAAGGGAGCCTGCTTTTTATCAGAGACTGAACTGGGAGAGTTCATTTCCCTCTCACTGAGCCAAAGTTTTCAGACCAGTTTGGTATGTTTTACTGATCTTGTTGCACAAAATCATCCCACTTGTGTGGCCCTGAGACTGAAATATTTGAAGATTACCCTGTGTTTGCTAAGTATGCGTGAGCTGGTTTGATGAGCAATGAAGACTGAAGCCTCAGATTCCTCTGCCTTTTATGCTGAAGGATCCAGAGGCATCTCCAAAGTTATAAATACCCTAGAACACTGAATTGCCACCATTTTTTAGGAGTGACATACACTGTGTAGCTGTGGGTACAAGGATAAGTAGCCAAAGGATGAGTGAAAGAATTTCCTGAGGAGATGTTCTGTGAACTCCTGAATGACCATGCAGCACAAGAGGATTTATCTCTCACTTGAAGAACTGAGGCTCGTTAAACACTTGGTACTCTTCTTCTGTATTTGGGAATACTGAAGTGCTGAAGGGTCTGTGGCAGGGTTTGAACTTCTGTCTAAATGACACTGATAAACTTCAAAGATGAAGAGTTATAATGATACCAGGTGTTTTGCTATATGTATCCAGGGGTAACTAGAGGACAGACCTCATGTTTATATCACCATGGTAGTTCTTTACCTGCCTCTTGTTTTTTTAAAAGAAGCTTATCCTGCCCCAGGATCAACCCCAGGTCTCCAACAGGCAGTACTGCTCACAGCACAGAAAAAGCCTCCAAGGGAAATATTTGGAAATGTTGCAACTTGTTATTGATAAAACTTCTGCCGAGAGAGTTTGGCTTTGCTTGGCTGTACTTCTCTTTTGTATGCTGCTCCAGAGCCTGGAAAGGAAACTGGGGCCAGGCAACCTAAGTCAGCACTTCCTTGTGCTCACCAGCTGCCCCACTGTAGGGACAGTTGGGGGATACTGGCCCCAGAAGGAGGAAGGCAGCATAGGTTTAGAGGGTTGTGGTTGGGTGTCCTTCCCCAGACCCATCAGCAGCATACCACATTACTTTTGGCATGAAGCCCTGCCTTCCTGTCTATTAATACAAAGAGGTGATACCTAGGAGTTTGCTTGTGAAGCACTGTGAACTCAGAGTATTTCATTGTAATTGTGGAAAAGGTGATTACTTTCTTCTATGGTCGAGATGAAGCTCAAAGTTGCAGTGAGATGACAAGGGGTGGTGTAGCAGTTACAGCCTATGTCTGGTTCTAGCAGCCTCTCCTTGAGGAATATGTGAAGACGGCAGCCACGTTCATCTGTCAAGATAGTGTTTTTGGAAGGGCTAAAGGCCTTTGGAAGGTGAAAAGCCATTCATTTCTCTGGGGTTATTTTCTATATTTTTATAGTCTGGCATTGTTAATATTCACTATGTGTGGATTGTTTTTCTTGTAAAGTGTGAGATAAAAGGGGATATTGGTAATGTTGGATGAAATATTTCCAATCATTTCAAAAGGATTTTTGACTGTGACTCAGGTGGAAAATTCAAATTTTCTTTGGGATGATCTTTTAATTTTGTGAACTGGACCCTTCCC
>NW_009911338.1:101332-136992 GCF_000696875.1 Nestor notabilis | reverse complement strand
AGGAATGCACACAAAAGCCAGCAGAGCTGTAATATGAACACAGAAAAGATTTCCTCTGAATAAGCACCAATTGCATGGCCTGAAACAGCACTAGCTTTAAGTGTGCTGGCATGATTTAAGAAATGAAACATCAGTGGGGAATACAAACAGACCGGAGTTTGACCTAACGGCCACAGAACACACACGTATTCTCTGGAAGAAAATCTCCCAGCAGGGTCTGGATGTGTATAACGTGTTCTGGCCTTTCTAACAATTGTTCATTTCCTCCAGATACTTTGTCCCCTAAAAACAATGCTTCTTCGTAAAGAGCCTTCTGTCATGCTACTGAGACCCTCCCAAACAAGAGTACATTAGCACTAGTTAGCCCACTTAATGAATATTTATAATTAATGAACATGGTATAATTTGTATTCACTCAGGTTCCTCCCCTTCTCTCCCCCCAGCATGGTGGCATCAAAGTAGTTACAAGGGTTTTAAATGTGAAGGGCTGATTAAGAGGAAAGGGGAAAGCAAGTTTCACACTTCAGTTGGTGCTTTTGAGTCAGTCCCTCTGGTTGCAGATTGCCTAACTCAGTTGGCTGCTCCCCACAGCTGTTGCTGAATATGAGAAGCAATCCAACTTGCCCTGAAGTCTCTGGTTAACAGCAAAGGTCATGGGAAAGTGATACTGTGGTGTTCAACAAGTTAACACTGCAATTAAAGAGAGGCTATGAAAAAAATCCTGTTGATGGTTGGCTTGTCAACGTTGCATCTCTGCATTCTGGCTGATATTCAGGACAGATGCCTATGAAAAGCAAATGAAATCTGTCCCTATTGCACGGCCTGCCGAAGGAGTATGTCTTTCACACCAGGACTCAGAACTACTCAGATACACATCTTGGTCACATCCTGGCAATGTGCCCCTCTGCTGAAAGTGGCATTTGGTGCAGTGGAGCCATTTGTTCTTTTCTGCCATCTCCAGGTTCATGACTATGGCCTCTTTCAGACACTTTAACTTTACAACCCCCACCTCTCCGTTTCCTACCCATTTTAATTCAGATGTAAGTCAGTGAGGAGACAGAAAGCACAGGAAAATTGTGATGCCTTAGATAACCCCATGGATTTTGCTCCCAGTGCAAGGATCTCCAGAATATCAAGCTGAAGGACCTTGCTCCCTACTGCAAGGAAGGGGTGGTTTGATATGGAGGCAGTATGGGCACAGAAGGATACCATGTGGGCTGTAAAGGTCACATTAGAAGCCTCTTGGCTGCTAACAACTTCTCTGGTCTCCCCAAAAGGTATCGTTTTGACTTCATGGCATGTAGCCCACTTGAGGGGCTAGGCAGCATGTTGGAATCTCTCTGGAGGTGGAAGAAGTCATCAAATAGCACTTCTTGGTTTTTATACCATGGGGTAGCAGAGAAAGTGGAGGAGCAGCCTAGACCTCCCTGCTGTACATTTTTCCTGCACAGGGTGGTGTGTGGCACCGAGAGGACCTATTTGTGTCCCAGCCCATTTGAACCCAAGTTGGTTTTCTCATAGTCCTTAGTGGCTGAAAAAGGAACAACATTCCTCAGTGTTGCCCCAGTGCAGAGCTGTGCCTCACAGCCTCTGCATGTGCATGCTGCCTTCTCCCCTTTCTCTGGGTAACTAGGCTCAAGATTTTTGCAGTGTGCACACATCTCTGGAACCCTCCATGTTATTTCCCAGCTGAAGAAGCACTATTTTGAGATGTGAAATTTACCAGTAAGGGGGAAAAAAAAGAACATCCTGGCTATTACTGCAGGTTGATGTACTGTATGTAGCTCACTGCTGTTGCCCATGAAATATTCCTTAATGCTTGCCCTGCAAGAAGAGGAGGAGGTTCTGGTAAGGTAATAGGCCAAAAGACAACTGGAACAGTGCCTCAGAGCAGTGTGTGAAGATAGGTCTGTTTTATTCCTCCAAATTACATTTGAAGTGCTATTACTGAAGGTGGCTGGTCAGAAAATGACATTTTAATTCTGTACGAAACTTAGAATATTATTATCAAACTAGCACTAGAAGTCAAAATTAAATACCAGATGAAGTTTGGGAAATTTTTTTGTTCCTGAAACATTGAAATGGCTTTCTCAAAATGCTTCGTAATGGTAATTTAGAACATTTCACTCTTATTTCTGCTTGACATAACAGTAGCTAAAATTATTCTATCGAAACAAAATGATCTGAATGCATCACAGTGAAAGCACTGGTGGAATTTGATACCTTCTTGCAAAATTTCCTGGATTTGTCAAAAAAACCTTTATTTGGTAAAATTTGAACAAGCAGCCTTTTTAGACTGGTTTTTATTCCATTGTCATTTGCGATATTCTGTGTAAAAACAGAAAAAAAATCAAAGAACAGAAAGGCAAATTTGGATGTCTTACATTTAGATAACTAATACAGAGAAAAGAATCATAGGAGGTTTGGTCTGTGTTTTGCTTTATTTCCTGTTCAGTTGACCTAATAATTCTGGCTTGCTGAGTTCCCATCCTCTCTTCATTGTATCTGTCTAATTATGGGGACGTAATTTTATTTCCTAGCCTCTCCTTAATTGCAGTGTTAAGTTTTTAATAGCACAATATCACTTACCCATGGCCTTTGCTGTTAACCAGAGACTTTCAGGGCAAGTTGGATTGCTTCTTATATTCAGAAACACATGATGACAGAAAAATCCATTAAAGCTCTGTGCTGGCCATCTTCCTTCTCTTCTTCCTTCTAACATGGAAGATGATGCAGCACCAGGCTGTGGTACCAGACCTGAGAAGACTCTGTTCTGACTGTCATGGAAGTCATGTCTGCTGCACTCAATATGTTTGGCAGTGACTTAGAATCTGCCTTCAGTCCCACTCTGCAATGTGCTTAGTCTCTGCTTTGCTTTCTTTGACAGAGGCTGCTACTTTCTTTCAGAACTGAGCTCAAAGGGCTGCAACAGCTAGATAGGATTGTGTGTAGGGGTGGAAGGGACAATAGCTATTAGATGTTCTTTCACAAACTGCTTCTTTTACTGGATAAACTTCTTCCTGTCTGTGTTTGTTGAAGACCAGTCATCCTTTGAACCAGTTGGGAACTATAAATGATACTCCATTGCATAATGTAGGCAGAGGGGCATCAATAATGCTTACAGGGGCTCTTGGATAGGAAGATCCTACCCACATGAAGTTAGTCACCCGCCTTTGCAACATGGCAGCTCTCTAACACTAATACTCCTATTACTTCTAACATATCAGCTTTGCTAGGCAGGGGCATAAAGCCCACACTGTTAACATCCAAGATACATTTCTATTAATAGTTGTTCACCAGTTCTTAATTTGATTGGCATATATTGAAGATTTATAGCTGAATTAAACTAGACTGAACGAAGAGCTACTATCAGAATTACCAGATTTTTTAACTGGATTTTCCATTGATGTCTTTATAACTACAGTGAAATTTTCTTTAGGATGCTGCCTTGAAAAAATACAGGGCTCCTATAGAAAGATAATAAATAACCTGGCATACATTTTCCCCCACCCTATTCCCTTCTGCGTGATTGAATTTTTCAGCACCTAATAACAGTTCTTGCCAGCACAGCAATATCATTTCTAAATCTTAACACACAGAAAAAAAGTAAGTTTAGACAATATTGAAGTGAAGCAACTAAACTTCGAATTGAAGTCTTGGCACTGAGTATGAAGTCTGCCATTTATTCAACGTCTAAAAGATCCTAGGCTCCATTTCGGAACAGGCTATTGTGGATATTTTAATTCAATGGCAGAACTTTGTGACTTCATTTAAGACTTTTACAAAGTCTATTAAATGTTCCAGTTGCTTTTGCAGAATTCACAGTTGTCCTCTGTGCCTGATTAGTTTGGGGTTTTTTTGTTATGGGGATTTTTTTACTTCCAACCTCAATAATTCAGACCCGTTAAGTGCTGACTGATTTTTTCAACATCTTGAAGAGCACTAAAATTTCAGCCAGGTTCTATAGCTAACTTGTTCATACTATGAAAATTCATAGGCTTTCCACAAGGCCCGGCTTGTTCCCACTCATGATGCAACTGTGCCAACTGATTCTAACACTTTTGACAGAAGTATAGTGGTTGGTGAAGGCAGGCAAAGGAGAAGAACGTATCACCAGCGTGTAAGATCAGTTAGCTATAGCAACAACAACAAAAACCAGCAAAGCTGTCCTCAAACTGAAATAGAAAGTAATGTTTTTAGAAGTAGACACTCACTTCTCCAGTAGGAGTCACTTGCACAGGATGCCATGCATCCACGTTTCATGTATCCTATAGGGATATTGTAACATAAGCTCCATAGCCAATAAGTTTTTGTGTTTTTATTACACTTAATGTTATGCAAACTACCTGCTGGATAATGTCTCTAAAAATGCCTCTATGGCCTCTAACTCTGTTTGAGTCAGGGATTTTATTTGCTTTGAATTCACCTAAATGTGCCCAATCAGAAATGCCGGAGCAAAATTTCTGCAGGAACTGCTCATCTCTTTGAGAGGTGCTACACCAAGCTGGGGAGAGGGTTAAGCACAGAGGTTTGATGTGTCATTTACGTTAATGTGAAAGGAAGTGAATAATGAAATGACTCAGTGACTTTACTGATGGAATTAAACACTGTGACCAGAAATGGAAAATGCTGGAAGTGAAAAGACAGTTCAGGAAATGAGCAAATACATGAAAAGAAAACTTTTCATTTGTCCATAGGTATTAACTTCCAAAAAGGCTGTCTAGGTGAGGATACAGTAGCCATTCTAATGATAGATCATTACACACCGCAGGAGAAGTTCATTTCTAACCCAGTCTCTTTCGTTAAGTCTTTGGTTAAATGTATTTTCATTCCTGTTGTATATCCTTAGTAATACTTGTGCTTCACAATGCTGAACAGAGGGTTGGCTGTTCTTGCACAGCAGGCAAATGTAAAAGAGAAGCATGATTTGTATTATTCAGCAGGTCAGCAGCAGACCTGAAACTAGACAGAAAGTCTTCTGTTTGTGTCTCTGATTAAGAACTGGTGCTTTCTTTTACTACTTGTATCTTGGGAGATTACAAGCAAAAACACTAACAAATAATACTACATTATGTTTATACGTAGCTATTATACTATGGAATTAAACAATGAGTATTCTAAGTCAACAAAGGTGATCATAATTAACCTAGAATTTGAAAGACATTCCATTGCTCTTTATCTCTAAGTTGGTTTAGTGTTAATCTGGATGAATTGACCATATGAGAGAATTTGCTTTAAATTTATACTATTGTAGTGAAGATTGAGAACTATCCAGTGCTGCTGCATTCTTGCCTGAGACTGAAATAGAGACTTTGCCTGAGACTTGCCTGAGACTCTGAAATAGTGTTTTATTGTGAAATGGACAACCACATGCTACTCTTGGTGCAGATTTATCAATTTAATAAAAAATACATGTATTTCCGATTAGTATATGTTATCTTTTGAAGAAGATCCAAAACTAGGAGCTTTGGTCCTGAATGTTGGTTGTTAGGCATGCGTTGGTTCATACCCCGATGAAAAGAACACAGCTGGGGTTGACTGCCCACTCAGGCTACCTCTGTGGACAGCTAACAAATCCTGTTCTCCTTTAACATCTGTTCTTCAAAATCATGGACATGTTTAACAATGGAAAAGAGCTTTTGTTGGAAAAGAGCATCTATGCTCTTGTAAGACAGTCCCAATTTCTTCAGAAGCTCCATGACCCAGTAGAATGCCCCTGTTAATAGGACCCTTTCTTTTTGGAAGCATTTTAGTGTCATTTCTGAATAATCTGAATATTCATAGAATCATAGAATGATTTGGGTTGGAAGGGACCTTAAATATCATCTAGGTCCAACCCCCCTGCCATAGGCAGGGACGCCTCACACTAGACCATGTAGCCCAAGGCTCTGTCCAACCTGGCCTTGAACACTTCCAGGAATGGGGTAGCCACAGCTTCTGTGGGCAACCTGTTCCAGTGCCTCACCAACCTGTTCCAGTGCCTCACCACCCTCACAGTATTAATCATAGATAAAATAGTATTATCATAGACATTTTATCAAGGTCCTTGGTTTGCTTAGACCTAGGCCATTTGATGTGATAGGACAGTTATACTGAGGTAGGCTTCACATTCAGCAATGTACAGAACAACGGTGAGGATGTAGTTGATGTTCATTTGCTGATTTTCTGCTTGTGGTAAAGTAAGAAGTACTGCAGATGTTATTTTGCTGGAGTGAGCAACAAGCTCACTCCAACAAGCAGCCTGTTCTAAGGTTAGAAGTCTGCTGGTGAGGATTGCTGGAGCTTCTTAATTTCTTTTCTCCTGGCCTTTGATTAACAGACTGTCAAGGCTGTTCTTCGCTTACAGCCCTGAAGCACTGGCAGGTATAAGTAAGACAAATGTTGCTTTGAATGAACTTGACTGGGGCAGTGCAGTCAACGGTGACTCCAAGAACTGAATGGATGTGTCACTGTCAATGTATTTGCTCAGAGCATGAGCACTTCAATCCATCAAGGTTGAATGGAAGCAGAAGGCCAAGTGGTACACTGCTATAGGATATTTTCAAAAACTGGACCCCAGTATTTCTTGCTCAGTCTAGCTTGGTGATTAGTAATCCTTGAAAACACATGTGAAATGTGTCATCTAGTGTGAGGACAAGAAACTCCTTGTTGACCACAGTGCTGGCTGGTTGCAATGATTTCTGGAGCGCTTAGCAGCCCTCCAGCTGGGCTTGAGTCAAAATCTTGAGTCATTTTTTGAAGGAGCAGTGAATGGACTCTGGTCAAACTGGACCATCTTCTTGCAGGTCAGCCCTGGTATAGCCTGCAGTCTGCAGAGGACGAGCAATAGGACATATTGTTGTAACTATTTTCCATTGCATTATTTGGTTTGCTGTTCCACAGTATTTTCAGACGTGGCATTTGCCCTCTCAACCACTCCAAGCAGAATGAAGGTGTGAACAGACCATGCTTTAGGAACCCACATGCAAAGGAGACATGGTCAAGGGTATTTCCTAGCCATAACCTCACTCTCCCACCCTCGGGTGAAGGTTTCCTTGAAAGAAGGGACCTACAGGGTTAGAAGTCCCTTCCCAACCTCCCCCCTCTAGTCACTCCTTAGCTTTGGGCTTACTGAAATCTGAGTGTGGGCCACAGGTTTCAGTTTCAAGTCACAATCTTGCCTGCTGAAAAATCATTAGAGATGTTCAATATGGTCCCTCTTAGCTCATAAAGAGTTGCCAATGCTTGTCCACCTGCTTCTAGTGAAGTCTGAATGCTCAGACTCTTAATGCAATCTCCCCACATTCCTTTCTGTTAACCTGCCTCTGTTAAGAATTAAATACTTGTGACTGGAAAACAAAAAAAAATAAAAATACACATCTGTATTTTGTGTCTGAAGGGTGTCTATCTAAGTAGCAAGCCTTATTTTTAATGAAGAACATTAATATTCAATATTTTGAAAACAAAGTATTTTACATTGATATTTATGTTTTCAGAGCATCAATATTTTATTTGCTATAGAGTATGGACATCGCAAAGATTCACATACTTTCTGGATTGTGTATTATTCAGCACCCAAGAACTATTGCCAACAGGCATTAACAGATGAATCCACTGTGTTGGTGAATAGCTTCAAAATCAATTACTGTAATATTTCAAGTCATCAAGAAGTTCTAGAAATCTCTGTGATAAAATATAGAGATATAGTTTAGGGATTGTTTAAAAGCAAATGCATTTGTGTCTTATCTGTGGGCATGTTAGAATGTCTGTTCCATTATCCATGATACTATTACATTATTATTACTGCTACTAGAAAGCTTCCAATTATGGATCATAGATGAATCTCCTAGGCTCCGGAGAAAGCATAGTAGAAGATCCTTTTAGAAGATGGTAGTTACTATAAGGAACTACTCAGTATATGTGTACTGGAGTGTCACACAACCTTGAAGCTGCCATATCATCCATATATGAAACAGAAGCAAATGAAATTGTATCAGACCAGAGAGCCAACATACTCACTACAGTGTTTTTGAGTGTAAAATGAATGAGGTATTTTTCCATGCAATAGTTGTTGTTTCCAGAGGCTGAAACTGAATTGCTTCTAAAATATATTACATGTAAACTAGCACTGTAACCTTAACCGTTGCTCTAGAGGATCTGCAAGGTAGGAGGTGGTTATCAGGATGAGTGGCAAATAAATTCCTCCTAAAAGATTGTGGCTCCTAAAAGAGTGGCCATTTTAACCACCCAGTTAAAATGCTGCATGAAACTGCTTTTGTACTAAGGGAAACCTAATGTTGCTAGCATACCCTAAAGCAAACGTATCTGGACATTTTAAGCAAAAGTTTGGCTCTCCTTCTTTTTCAAATCCTTGACAATTGGGTTCATGACACTGTCAGAATAGAATGATTGCAGGAAAAGCATATATCTTATGGAGCATTTTTGTAATACATAGAAACCAGTTTTTAAGTAGGTTTCCTTAATATACTAGAATTGACAAACTTATGTATACCTGGAGTATAATCTTAGCAGCCTGGTAATGTTTTTTCTTATTGTCATGAATTGTTGGTTTGGGGTTTTTTTTTGCAATTAATGAAGGATAAATGAAACACAGAAATATCAGGCACCTAGGATATTGAATGCAGTCCTTTGCAAGAACAGGGTACCAAGTAGTAGTTTAAAAAAGTCCACAGGCTACTCCTCACACTAACAAGCACCATAAATCATGCCCCCCATTTGTTATCTGTCTAAGATGTGTAGTAAATGAGCAAATGCTATAAGTGTATGACAAAAAGAGAACAAAAAAGGTTGAGGGAATCACCAATGTGATCCTAGGGCACTTGATAAACAGATTTCCCATAAGATTTTGGAATACAGATAAGGCACACGTTAGAGGCAAGTTAGAAAAGCCTCAAAATTTCCTGCTGGTTTTACCTGAAGGGAAAATTCACTCCTAGACACAAAACTGGTGGTTGAGTGCAAGCATTGCACTCTTCCGAATGTTACGATGCCAAAAAAAAGCAGCCTCCCTCTCATGTTGAAATTCAGCTGCACTTCAGTGTCCAGAGAAAGTAGAAAAAAAGCAACCAACCAGAAATCAAATTCTGCAGCAAGATGGAAAAAAAATAAAGTGAAAATCTTACTGCCCATTGCATTCAAGCAGTAACAGCCCTGAATTCTGAGGCTAAAAAATCAAGTCACCACTCACGTCTCCTTACAAGCCTGCTTGCATATATTAACAAATCAGACAAAATGCTTTATTCCCAGGGACAATCCAGGATCACGAAAATAGAGTAGGAGGTGATGTCTTAGGGTGGTGTAAAGCGGAGATGTTCTGGTTAGTGTTTGAACAATGACTGCAAAACATTGGTAGTTTTAATTTCCATTAAAAAAATCAGGTAATTGTCTTAATTGCTTTTAATTTTGCCAAGACCATAACTCCCTCAGTGCCTATGTAATTACGTAGTTGTTCTGCTGCCTGACCAGGATTGTCTGTCCTTTTTAGGCTGTTTTATGCTTTCTTTCTTTAAGAGGAATTGGTAGGGACTAGGCCTTTTTCTGCAAATCCAAACAATTTGTGGCGATGGTCAGCCAGTACTTCTGCAAAAAAATCCCTCAGGTGGAGTGGGAGCCTTCGTGTATCTGCTTAGATCTGATTATAATTTCTGCATAGGGTTTTGAACCACCAAACACTGCAAAAGACTAGTCAAACTCACTGGAGAGGAGGTCTCCCTGAAGCTGCACTGCAAGAAGCACTTCTTCTCCATCCCTTATAAAAAGGAGAGGTTGAATGTGAAAAACAGCGTTGCAGCATACATCCTCTGGATATACAATTTTCCTTTCACACCTGTGTAATAAGACTGCAACAAGACTTCTTTCCAAGACAGGTTCTCCCACACCACCAGCAACCACTCTGCAATGAATGGCTTCATTTTCTCACAGCTGTCATCTTTTAGCCTCTTTGGTAATAAGGTTTGTACGAAGTACCTGCTACTGTAGCAGCTTCTGTCAGTAGGCTTGAGGCAGAACCAGGGGGTGCGTCTGCCTAGCTTCCACATTTGCAGACAGCTTGGCAGGTACTGTATCAGCTGGTCCTTCGATTTTGGGATAGATACCAATGAACTTCATTTTCTTCTAGTCTTCCCACCTGTAACAAACCTTCTTAAAGCCACTTTTGATGGGCACCTGTGGTTCACTGCTTTGTTTTGGGCATCTGAGATCACTAACGTTTCCTTAAAATAAGGCCTGTTTTGGGGGGTATAAAGCAAGAAGTGATCAAAGGGCATCAGTCTGAGCTAAGGAACTTGGCAGAGGCTTGTGTCTCCAGTACTTCAGCTCTTTCTGCGGTCTCAGGGGAGCTCCCTCAACACCCAGCTCCTTGTTTCCCTGCAGCAGCCCCTGCTGCTGAGACCTGTGGTGAATGACATTGCTTCTGCCAGCTTTGCCTGCAAGAAAAGAGCTAAAGTGGCTAGAGATCAATCCATTGGACTGACTACATCATCCCATTGGTATGGCTTTAGCTCATAGAATCATAGAATTGTTAGGGTTGGAAAGGACCTTAAGATCATCCTATGCCAGAAACTGCAGATGGCAGGCTGAGGACCATTCTTAGCAAAGTAGCTGTTGGAGGCTTTAAAAAAAAGTCAGAGGTATTGAGGACCCTCCTTCTTGACACTGGGTGGGTCATGCAGATATTTACTTAACAAGGTAAAGCAGCTTCCCGCTAAACAGGTTTGTCCTCAGACCTCCAGGCCAAGAAAAGCTTGGGTTGAACTCTGGAGGAGTCTTCAGATGAGGAGACAGCCTACGTGTACCCTGCCTTTTGAGGCATGTGTTAGGTAGTCCCAAGGTGTGGGACTTTGGTGTGTCCTAGTTTTAGCCACATCACTAGACTATGAGAAAAGTGTGGGACAGTGAGCAAGTGTCACAAGACTGAGTGGCTGAAGCATGGCACAAGGAGGTGCAATGGACAGCGACCTTTAGACACCTTGATTTAAAAAGCTGAAAAATGTAATATCTACAACTTAGTCCTAAGATTTTTTTTATTCCAGTCCAGGTAACCCCTGCTGAAATAGCCTTCTTGTTTTCAAATGAAAAATGCACCTGCTGGTGTCACCTTATAAAAATTGCTTTGGAAAAGGCATGGATTCAATTTAGAGGTTTCTGGCCAAATTCATCAGTATCCAGCCTGATCGTGTGCCCAATGCAGGCAGGGAGCCAAAGCAATACAAAGCACCTGTCCTCCTCATTTGTGCAAGAGGTCTTGAAAGGGGCATGCAAGAAGATGTTGAACCAGGGACCTTCAAACCACTTTCATCTGAGGAGATATGGCCTTTTGGTGGTTCTCCTACTCCACTGCCTTTCTTCTCCCCCCCGCCCCTTTTTTCCTATAACTTACTGTGAAACCTCACCTCCTCCCACTGTCTCACTGGTGTCATAACATACACTTGGCATTTGGCTGAGTATCCATATGCGGCTGCAAGGCACCACAGTGGCTGCTGGATTAGTCGTCTGCTTGCAAAGCAGATCCTTAGAAGCAAAGAGAGCAACTGAGTGATGTGGGAATTAGTTCCATCTCCCTTGCACTGATAAGGAAATTTTCCTTAATGAAAAAACAAGATCTCTGTGCTAAGACCTTTAAATGTCTTTTCCATTCCTATAAGCAATGGGTTAAAGCTTAAAGTTAGTATTTTTGCTAAAGGGGAGAAAAAGAATCAGCAGCTAAAGTCTGGAAATCTTACTGTAATTGCCAAACTGCTTGGTTACTGGGAGTGGGATTGCTGGTGAGTGGTTGGCAGAAAAATGAGGGATCAGGACTTGGAGGTTCAATACCCAGCAATGATCCAGCTGGTAATGCATGAGAGGTTTCTCAACCTCTATATGCCTTAGGTTACCATAGTGGTACACAGTAGTATTTAGTTATCTCCTGGGCATTTAGAAGATTTATGAATATGAGGCTTGAAAAGTACATTGCCATCAGAGAATGAGGGATATTATTATTTACAGATGCCAAGAAGCATTTGTAGCCTCAGTACTTCTAGTGATGGCTGAACACAGAGAATGTTTAGAAATATTAATAAAAAAGGAAGTGTTAGACTTTCCAAAACCTGCAAAATTATATGGTGCAGCTGGTTTTGGAGATTTGGGCCAAAGTTTAGAGCAGTTTAACCGCTGCTTATCTAAAACCTCTCATCCTTGCAGCATATTTTTTCTCACTGCTGAAGAAAAACAACCATATACTATTCACTATTTTTTATATGGCATTTAGAATGCAGTCACTGTACACAGAAAGGTAGCACAAGGCTAGGTGTCATGTAAATTCATCTGAAGCCCCCGGAACAAGAGATGGGGCAGCAGCCCAACTTTCTTCATAAGACAAGCTTGACCCTCAGCAAACTGAGCTAAAAAATCAAATATCAAAGTCTAAAAGTCTTCAAGTGAAAAATCAGCCATTTAAAGCCTAGAATTTTAGGCTCTAATTTTAGGAATTTTAGGTTCATCTGACTGTAGTCAGTGCAATACTCCATTTTTAGGTACTGCAGATATTGTAAGTCTGATCCTCTTCTAATACTTTGTTGCTAGGAAAGGCTGCATTTGATTTCTTTTCAGGCAGTTCAGATAGTGGTGAACAAAGTCAAGCAGGAACCAAATGCTTGCAAAGCAGAACTTATCTGAGAAACGAGTTGAACTTGTGCTCTCTGTCCTTTTTTGACTCACATGGGTGGAGAACAAGCCTTGCTGGGGCTGTGATGGAGGAGTGAAGTAGCAAAGAATAATGCGTGGCTTTGATTACTGCCAGCTGAGCACTACAGATGTTCAGGTTTGACTGTACAGGAGGCCACTGACTGTGATATGAACAGTTTCTCCACAAAAGCGAGCACCAGGATTTACTCACAGGCTTGCAGACAGGTAGGGGTGTAAGAACAAATTCACTGCTGTAATGGCCCCGCAGGTATGGGCTGCTAAACATGTTTGGGAAGATAGGACTGAATGTCCTGTTGGCACCAATGACCCAAGGTTTTTGGCAGTGGAGAAGTGCCATGGCATAGTCTGTATGTCTTCCCATCGTTCTTGATTATTATTCGTTCCTGGAAGACTGAGTTCATGCTTCTCTTAGTTTATCTTCAGTGCCCACAGAAAATTGATGCAGCAATGGTCTTTCAGAAATGCCATAGTCTGTGATGGCAAAAAGCCTAGTAAGGGAGTAGGAAACCTAGGAGATGTGATACCTGGTAGGTAGCACACCCTCAGGAGGAACTGCAGCAGCAGGGTTTTTATTCTCACACACTCCCACATGCCTGAGGCTGAACCTCCTCATGCTGATCAAGACCTACCCAGTTCCCACAGGGTTCCTCATGAGGAAGGCTCTCCTGTCCAGGTTCAGGCAGGCAGCCAGGCAGGCAGAATCCATGCTACATGAGCTAAATAAGTGTTGTGGAGATTGTGCTGACACTAATAATTTAACTCAGACTTGGAATTGAGAATTAAGGGAAGCTTTTGACATACTCCTTCTTGCAGGTAGCCACCAGAGACATGGAAATAAAAACACATATGGAAAAGTCAGAAATTGTTGGTTGCTTTAGGCTTATTTTAATTTGTTGCTTGGTAGGGAATATATGAGCCCTTCAGTCTGCTGGTGTAACTAAAAATATTAGTTCTTTGACTTTGTTTTTTGTGGTGGCTCTGGGGCTAAGAAATTCAAAATAATAAATGTACCATCTGCCAGCAGGTTTAGCTACTATGACTTGGTTTATAACCAGGAATGTATGTGACGAAAGGAACCAGTCTTCCTAAAGAAGAGGGGATAAAGAAGTTGAGCAGTTTAACAGAAGGAAAAAGGACGCAGAAGTTGAGGATCATTTGACAAGGAGAGATGCTGGGGGCTTTAAATAAGTGTGTTTGCTTTCTTCATTTATCATAGTGTAAGGAATTTGTCCCTGTTAGGCAACTTGCAACGGAATTTGTTCCCATCACACAAATTAAAGTGGAGTCCATCTGTCCATCATGTATCACGTTGCTCATCATGTTTCTCTCCACTGGGACAAGCCAGCTGGGAGCCCAGGAGTCTGCTGCCATACCCATACTAACAAAAGGAGTGGTATGAGAAGGGGCATCTTCTTCCTAAATCCAGAAACAGAAATCACATTCTGAAGAATGGGTTTGGGAATAAGTGTGTCTGTTCTGTCCCCATATCCCTACTTGTGCTACTCACTGGATCTCAGTTTTGCCACCCATTTCAACTTGCCAGCTCCACTGTTCCTAGAGGCAGCCTGCCACTGTGTTGTATTAGACAATGATCAAACAATCATTCAGCAGATTTGGATTTTTGTGCTCTGGAAATGCTACACAAATGCCCATGGCATGCACACACTGCAGAAACACTGCATACAAGGGAGGGCTGGTGCTTCATTTCATTTGTGACACAGAGACAACCCATGCAGAGTAGCAGGGAGACTAGACCGTCTGCACGTGCAGAAGCAGTCAGCAGCAGAAGTACCAGAAAACCTGGTATTCGTCATGGCCACGGTACTACTTATGAGCTTCTCCTGTGCAGTTTAGTGTCTGCAGCTCCTTGTGTGGTGTAGTTCCATCAACATGCTCCAGTGCTTCTCTTTCCAGCTTGTACGGTGGAAATAAGCATGTGTATTTCTTCTTTATGTCATTGGAGCAGGAATTGCTTTGTGTGTTATAATTGCAGAATACCTCTGGCTAAGTTACAGAATACTGAGGGTGACTTGCTACAGAGCAGGGGCAGTCAGTTCAGGCTTTGTGCCAAACTGTGTGGTTATTCAGACTGGGAAGCCAAAGGTTGCTTGGTTGTCTTGCAAACTATTTCCCTTATTCATGCACCATCAAGTTCAGGACAAGTGACACACAGTGGCACTAGCAGGATTGCCTGCCTCGAAGTGGCCTTAGCATGTTGTTAGTGGTCAGGGTCATTCATGAGAAAAAATTTGGTGCGAAGCAGGGACTTGATGGGCTGTACCCAGATCACTGGATAATAGTTTGGGACCACCTGTAGGCTGATTTTTCCACCAGTCACATGAAAGGGTCCAAACCCTCAAAACGTATTTGCAATGGAAAAAGGCAATTCGACTTTGATGCAATTCCATTTCATTGATGGTGTTTCACCTTCCATAATCCTGGAAAGAGAAACATGTTGACCAGCTCCCGTGCCCTGCTCTTAAATGTCTCCCTGAGAACCCTCATTCCTAAGAGCAAGGAATGTGAGTCTGGAATCAGAAATAAAACAAACCCAAGGGCTAGTTGGGGCCTCCGGCTCCCTGGAAACCAGGCCCATGCTTGTCATCTCTGCTGCATATCTTCTTGATTTGTAGAAGGAAAGATCTGGGAAGTCTTAGGTGTGCACATGTCTGTTTATTCCTTGACACAGCCTTTATCAAGTGTCCATACTCTTCGTACTTGATGTATTTGTGCATTTCCAGCATGCTCACCCTGGCTTCTCTTGTCTGAAACAGGCTTTTCAAATTCCTCTAGTGCCACAATGATCTTTTAGAGTAAACATGGGGTTTGAGTTAATTTAGTGCACTAGGCAAATAGTGCATAATATACATGCTCCCTTCCTGCCTCTGATAGTGGACATCCTCTCTGTTTATATTGATGTACTCCCTTCCCATGCTGCTGGGAGATCATAGGCACCCAACCTGCTTCCCTAAAAGTTAGTACAGCTGGAAATGGTTTAGTGACATCAGGATCACGCTTCATAAACTGGGACTTACTGGCTGTGCCAATGCAGCTCCAAGCTGGCATCTCTGAATAGTGTAGCTCTGTGCCCATGACTCTAGCAGTACAAATTGTCCCTTTACCTGGTGACAGCCAAGTCATTTGCATTTCCAAGTGATAGAGAAGCCAGCAAGGAGAGGTGCCATGTTTGACCTCATGCTCACCAACAGGGAGGGGCTGGTGGGGAACGTGATGCTCCAAGGCAGCCTTGGCTGCAGTGATCACCAGATGGTGAAGTCTGAGATCCTCAGGGCACTGAGAAGGGCATGCAGCAAGTTCACTGCTCTGGACTTCAAGAGAGCAGACTTTGGCCTCTTCAGGAACCTGCTCGGTAAGATTCCATGGAATAAAGCCATAGAAAGCGAGGGGGGGGGAGGCGGGGGGGGGGGGGGGGGGCAGCAGCCAGCCGAGGCTGGATGCCACAGGGATTACCTGTTCTGCCTCTATTCTGCTCTTGTGAGACCTCACTTGGAGTACTGTGTGGGGTTCTGGTGTCCTCAACAAAAGAAGGACATGGAGCTGTTGGAGCAAATCCAGAGGAGGGCCACGAGGATGATAAGGGAGCTGAAGCACCTCCTGTTTGAAGACAGGCTGAGAAAGTTGGGGCTGTACAGCCTGAGAAGAGAAGGCTGCTTGGAGACCTCATAGCAGCCTTCTAGTATCTGAAGGGGGCCTACAAGGATGCTGGAGAGGGACTCTTCAGCAACTGTAGTGACAGGACAAGGGGTAATGGGTTTAAATTTGAACAGGGGAGGTTCAGGCTAGATATAAGGAAGAAGTTCTTTACTGTGAGGGTGGTGAGGCGCTGGACCAGGTTGCCCAGAGAAGTAGTAAATGCTCCATCCCTGGCAGCATTCAAGGCCAGCTTGGACAGAGCCTAGGGCTACATGGTCTAGCGTGAGATGTCCCTGTCCATGGAACTAGATGATCTTTCCAGCCCTGACTGTTCTGTGATTCTATTATTCTGATACTTCTCACAGGGAGGTCAGACCCTCAGGAACAACCCTAGTGCTTCCGATTCTCCAGGACTGGGTGAGGAGCTCCTTTTCAGAGCCACTTTGGCTTTGGACTCAACCATCTACAGCTTTCATCAAGCCTCTGATGAGTTGGGTCTCCTTTCTTTATCCAACCCAGCTCTCACAAATCCCTTTCCCTCCCAATCCTATCATACCTTCCAGAATATTCCCAGTCCTACATGGATTATAGAGCACATGAGGAATACTTGAGCTGAAAAAAAAACCCAACAAGATTCAAAGGGAGCATAAATTGTCTTCACATTTGTATCTGGTTATTGATCTATGCTGTCACTTCAACATGCAGAAGGTTTTTTCTGCTCCACTGATTCACTGATTTAAGTGGTGCTAGGAATCCATAAAAGAAAATGAATTCAGTTTAATATATTTGATATGTTTGTTAGAAATCCCTTCATTGAGTTTGAATAATAAGAAACAGTTCATTTTATTATCACTGTAGGTCCTGGCTCTATCTATATGAGTCAGTTATAGAGATCTAAAGGTAAGTTGAAGCTAGTAGCTTATTAGACTATATTCTTGTTGTAGTCAAAGTGTGGTGATAAATTGTTCATAATCCACATCACAGAAGACTGCTTATTATGTCTTTGAGTGACATCACTGTCTCCCTAATGGGCTTGATACTGCTGTGCTTATTTTAGGACACTTGTGATGAGTGAAGAATTATCTTTCCTCCAGTTCGATATAAATGTCTATGTGTAGTTCCTTTTTCACCCTGTTCAAATTTTATTCCAACGCTGTCGAAGACATTAAACCAATTTCATTGCATTGGTTCCTGTCTGTCTGATTGCTGCCCCATTTCTGTGGGCACGAAGCAATCATTAGTCAAAACTAAACTGAATAAATGCAACATCCTAAAAATTTTACTGGAAAGTAAACGTCAGGTTCATAAAACTGTTTTTCCCTCAGCTGATTCAATGGACTCAGCCCTCATGAACTTCACCAGTTTGGCCTTGCACCAGCCACAAATGTAGTTCAGCTGTCAGCATCTGACATGAGGCCCTCGTGGACTCGTTAAGAGCAGCCAGAAGATCCAACTTGATCAGATCCAGACCAATCATAGGTATTTGAGTGTCCAAGCTAGGGAGTTATATCTGGTTTCTCTCTAAGGTGCTCTCCTACTGCCTGGTAATTCCAGTGCTCCAGGCTACTCAATGTCCCAAGAAAGACACCCCACCCTCACCCACCCAGCAACCCCATCCCACAGTAGTCAGGTGGCTCTGGTATTCTTACACAGGGAGTTGAGATGGACTGAAACCCCTACAAGCAAAGACCTGCAGTTGAGACTATTTCAGGCCAAGTGCTCTGACTGATGGCTGTTATAAGGAAGGAGGCGACTGCCCTATTGAGTGTCTTTCACTGGGCATGAAAGACTCAGGCTTTGGATAATTGCACAAGATAGTATAGCCAAGAAAGTGTTGGCTTTTCTCGTAGACACTGAAGGAACCCTCTGACCACCTCAAATGTCACTGTACAAATTCACAGATTAAGCAGTACTGAAGAGAAGACGGGCTGCTTCAGTACAGGGACCTGAGCAGAACTTAGACTGCTTGGATGTCACCTGCAGGATCTGATCAAGGAGACAAAAGAAGTCTGCTTTCCATCCATCTCCATCCCTTTCAGGAGCAGATGCCTTCTGTTGGGCCATGGAAAGAGATTGTCTGGAAGTATCACTTCACATCTCAGTATTTGGAGATGGATGCATCATGTGGCAAATAGATAAAACATTCAGTAATTAATGTATCAAGTCCCAAGAAACATAAAATAATAATGAAACTACTGCAGTCAAGGAAAGACAACTGCAGCCAACAAATCCTTAGAAAATTATAGTAAAGTAAGAAAATTCCCTTTGTGTCTGGCGAAAAATGGTAATGTTGTGGACAGAACTCATCCTGCTGAGCTTTTCTCATAAACAGAGCAAGGAGGCAGGAAAACAGTGAGCTCCTTACTTTATTAAGCATAATTCCTGTCCCACTGCTTTAATTTGCATTTTCTATGACACCTTAAGAACATGATACCTGAATTTTTACTCTGTAGTGCCCACTGGCCTTACTCTTCCCTCTTATTCATGCAGGGGTTTACGTTCACTTTATGTCTTTTAGGGCATCTTGAACTCCTAAATAGGCAAAGCAGCCATATTCGCCTAAGCAAGAGACTTACTTCGCTCAGTTGTTTCGTGAAAGGATAGGAACAGGCTTTTGCACAGTTTCTCACTATGTTTATTGTCCTTGCACTGCAGATGTTGCAGCCCTTGAAAGGACTAAACAAATGCTAAGTCAAATGTTTTGAAGGGACCAATATGTAGTCCACATCTAGTTTTGTGTGTGTTAAGCAAGGCCAAGGAAATCTGAGCTATATTTGCAGTCCAAGGAGAGAGGAACACTGGGAAAGGTGAGGAGCAAAGCAGGTGCAAAGAGGATTGTCCAGAGACACCAGGAAGACCATTTATCCCACTTTAGGAGTAACGGGTCTGTAACATTCATCATGCTTTACTGTGGAGTGATATCCTGGCTTTCAAACACTCTTTATATATTGAATCTGTGCTGATGTGAGCATTGGGAAAGCTCTCAGGAAAACAAACAAGTGGGTTTCAGTGCTTTTTGCCCTGTAAAGACAGTTATCCTGCATTTTCCTTCTGAAAATGATACAGAGTTCAATAGTTCAAATGACTCACAGTGACACTCTCAAATTGTTTCTTTCAGCAATGTAAGATGATCTTGACACAAGCTGTTAATTACTGAGATCTATCTTTGTGTCAAACACATAATCAACAAAGAAATCTGACAAGTGAAAAGGGAAACCACCATTTCCAAGCTGCTTCTCCTGAAAGCTACCTCCTTTCAGGGGTTTCTGGGTGTCACTTCCAGCCTGTATTTCTCTGCACAGAGTGTAGAGATTTCTCATCCAAAATGATTGATTATAAGGAGAGTTTAGTAAGGGAGTACCCCACCCATTGTGGGGAGCAGTGTCTCAGAGAAGATGGAAGGACAATTAGGGCACACAGAAGCATAGTGAGAGCTGTGGGCCATTTCAGGGAGAGTCAAGGATCACAGCTTCCTCACTGTATGTTAGGTGTACAGAACATCACAACACTGTCTGTGTCATTCATTCTTTCACACATACAACATTTATTTGCATGCTGTTTGCACATCTATGATGTGCAGTATGATGAGTATTGTACAGGTCACCTCTTGAGCTACAGAGATGGGGGTCAGAAAGAGGGAAGCTGGTTTCATTACACCCAGGATCCTAACCGATGGAGCACTTCAGTTAGCTATTTTAGTTTTTCTTTTTGCCCTCCCATGTTAACGAAGAGACAGCCAAGATATGCTTAGATTAGTTCCTGGTAAAGCTCATGTTACAGCTGTGAGCCATTAGCTTGCGGCATGCTGAAGGTCTGCACTGAGCTGTTGAAGAGTGATTAATGTGGCTCTTGGGCACATCCAGTTCTGAAATTAGAATGGAGTTTTCCTTGGAGAGGGGGATTGTGCAGAGCAACACTTGGTTGTATTTGTTTTAGTGAGAGGTGTCCCTGCCCATGGCAGGGGGGTTGGAACTAGATGATCTTAAGGTCCTTTCCAACCCTAACTATTCTATAGTTCTATGATTCTATGATCAATACCAGGGAGAAATCTGGATGGAATTACCTGCTCTCCACTAACTGACCATATGTGTTGATATGAAGTTTTGGCAAGAATTTGGTATGAGTAGTTATAAGGTTTGCAACAGAATTGCCATATATCCTGAACCCTAATGAACCACCCGCATGCCTTCGTGATGCCTCTGGGTGGAAAGCCAGACCACATCTTGTAAACAAATTACTTTCCACAAGCACCTCAATACTGCCTCCTTCAAATGAGCATGGATGTGAAACACAGCTGTGAGCATGTGCCACAATTTTTCATTTTAATTTGTGATTTTATCCAAAGCAATAGTCTTCTCAAAGCTGCCTTCATCACAGTTCAGAGGTGATCGACAAAACATTAACTATTGTTAGTGCAACTCCTCAGGTTTTCAGCTTGTGGGAAGAACTGCTTGTTGCTGTTTTGCATTCAGGGCTAGCTGTGTGCTGCTCAGGCTCATTTCACTTCCTCATGGATTCATATTTAAGTGGGGTCATCTCTCAGGAGGAAAGCTACGTTAACTTGCTGAAAAAGCTAAGAGCTTTCTTTTCATAGAATGAAATTGCAAGTCTCTTTCAATCTCATCCATGTGACCGTTATACCAGTGTGGACACCTGATTTATGGTGCTGCCTGATTTACAACTCTCTGACACCAAATTTAGCCCTAAGAGTTTCTTGACTTAATGTAAGTGGAAACATAGCTGAAGAAAAGAAAATGGAAAGGAAAACACAGTGTAACGGTTACTAGTGAAGGGAGTAATTATGTGTAGCTGATGATTCAATACACAATATGACTGAGCTAAAATAGCACCATTCAGATTTATGTCGAGGTGGAGCAAAGGGCAGAGGGATGTACCCACCTTCGGATGCAAATGTGCCATACACTATACCTAGAGCTGGGCTTGTGCAGAATCACTCTCCTAAGATGAGGTCCAGGAAACCAGTTTCTCATTTTGTGCTCTCATTTTCATGTGGGGTCATGGCAAACTTCTCAGGCAATTGCAAACCCACTTCCTTTCATGTTGCTAACCTGATGGGACAAAAGAAGACACTGACACGCTATTGTTCTGAAGATGTTGGCTTCAGTGATTCACTGCCTGGGCGATTTTGCTTTTCATTGTTCAATAAGATTACAGTGAGTTGACACTAAAACCATGAGGTCAGGAGTCCCAAATCAAGCAAATAAATATGCTTGTACATCTTTAAAATACTTCTGCCAATATGCTTTTCTATGAGAACAGATGGTTCCAACATTTCTGCTTTTGCAGAACGTTCTGTTTTGGTAGGATACAGTCATTACCTCTGCCTCTGTTGTTTTTCTTGAGCTTTTGCTTTATGTCAGTTTTTACCATTATCGCATCTGGGTACAGTAGAACCCAACTTTCTGACTGCAACAAAGAGAAAGTGACTTTATGAATTATTTTCATAATTTCTTAAAATATTTATAGTTTTCACTTTGATTTGCAAAGAAATAGCAACATTTCCTGCACCCAGAAATTCTTGTCAGTTCTTGTTTAAAACAACGGGCCAAGGGATGCAATTTAAAGCGCTAGATAACTTGCATGCACTGTCTGCACTGAAAGAAGATGGATTGCATGTGCATCCTTCTCTCATCTTTGTCTAGTAAACCATCATGTTTGATGGACAGCCATACAAGGGCTGAAATGTGGTTTAGACAGACTTCTCTAGTTTGTTTTTTTTCTCCTTCCTCAGCAGTGGGATTTAACTTGCAATGATTAGCATGGAACTGTGCACTCCATTTGGTACAGCTTCAAGAGCTCAATAATTGCAAGAATAAATCACCAATATCTGCTCAGTGATTGCGGAAACAAAGGTTAAAAAGTACGAGAGAGCTGCGAGCACTAGCAGCTAGGGAAGACAGTGCTAGAAAGTAGCCTCTAAAGTTACCTCCCTAAGGAAAATAGTTAATTATGATAATAATATTCCTATCCTTTTGTTTCTTTGGGGATCAGAAATTTGGAAATCAGTCTGAGCAGCGGTATAGGCAAATGAATCTAGAAATGCCCCTAAAAATAAAAGCAGCAGTATTCATGGCATCACCTTCCACAGAGAAGAGCATGAAGGATACTTTTCCTACCTATTTCAGGCATGTTTGGATCTTGATCTTTAAAACTTTTACAGCTTTTTGTTCCTATGGAAGCGAAGGGAGGCTAAAATTGTCAAACAAGTGTTTATGTCTGCAATGTAAAGTAGTTTTTATGCTCTGTCCTCTTGAAGAAGTCACAGCTAGCCCACATTTACAGCCATATTTACGATACAACAAATTTAGGTTGGATTGCTTGGTGTGGGATGCAGAAATCTGAAAGCATGACCCTCTTCCTCCCCCTTCTTCCCTTGTCCCAGATATAAGCATAGCAATAGTTAGTACTGCAGCAATTGTGTATGCTGCCTCACAGTTGTGGCTCCATACAGTACATTACCAAAGAGCTCTGCAGGAAATTTCTGGTCTGTATACAGACACTGAACCTTTGGGGTTTTTTTAGCTTCTCCTAAAGCAAGAAGGACCTGAGCTACTGAGGAGAGGTAAATTTGTTACAGGCAGTTGTTGGGATTAAATAAATCACTGTATCATCCTTGAAGGTTTTTGGAATGGTTCTACATCCTCTCCCTTCCCTCATTGCTTTAAGGAGTCCTCACAGAAGGATCCACCATGGCTCCTTCCAGTGCTACCTAAAAACTGAGGCTTAAGGCAGGAAGACTGGTAGCTGATAAGGCGCAATACATCACAAATGAGATACCTGGAGTGTTTTTACAGTCCTTGAGTGTAAGGACTGAGTTTCTGCAGTCTTCAGTTGACTTCCACCAAATGAGGACTGCATTTGGCGTGTTGTTATCAATTTTGACCACCTGGCCAAGGAAAAGCTTGTTACCTGGGTGAGACTGTACAGTCTCCAAGCAAAACATTTCATAAATGGAGCAAGTACCTAACATTTATAGCCACAGGACTGGCTATTTTCTGTGATAAATGCCAATGCTGAAAGGCAAACAAGAGCAGAATCTATTCTATTCTTCAAGATTTGGGATAATACAGATTTTAAACTGTTTAAATTTGGAACCTCTCAAATGCTAAAAAGACGTGAAAACTGATATAAAATATTATATGAATATAGTTCAATGCAACTCATTCATATTGCTTATATTAAAGTAAGAATAAATCCTTTGTGACATTTTCAAAACAAAATGGGACAATCTCAGTAAGTCATTTACATTTTTCTATCTAATAGTAGTTTGAAAACAGTATCCAGAGAAGCCTTAGTGAAGCATTTTCAACAAAACTGCAAGGAAAATCTCTTCTGGCTAAAATATTTCAGCCAGCTCTGGGATTGAAGATGCACTGGGTTAACGTTTATTTTACAAACAGTCAGATCTATTTCATGGCAAGACCACCTGGCTGGTGAATACCAGGGGATAAAACAAACATATACAAATCTCAGGATAAAGGTTTCTGTCACAAATAAATCAATGTCCCAGCAGTACACAAATGGAGGAGAGGAGAGACTGTAAGGCTGAGATAATGTGAATTTATTAGAATTCAGGTCATGCTGATGTATGAAAAATGTTGTCAGGGAACAATAATTCACTTTACATTGGACTGGATAGATTAGGAAGTATGGCATCTTGCCTTAGTTTTTGAAGCTGGTATTTCATTCACATGGCAAATGTGGAATTCACTATGTTGGTGAGAAATGAAGCTGTAATGGAGAGAAAACCTGAGGCTTAGCCAAAACCTTCAAAGTGACTAGTGACACTGGATTGCTAATGGAATCTTATTTTTTGGAAGGGTAATCTAGAGACATCTGTATCTCTTTGATGTCTCTTCAAAACTAGGCACCCAAAAGTGAGAAACACATCCTAACTTAGTAAGTCTTAGCCTAAGTGATTAATTCTAGACTCCCTCTGGAAGAGAAAGTAGGTACCAATACTTCTCTGTACAACAGAGACTGTGTATTTTTAGTTAATTTAGCAGTTGTCAACACTGGTTTACAAGAACTGTAGACAAACCCCTAACAAACATAGATGACCTTTTTATAGTACTTTTTTAGCATCTTGCTTTCTCATTTTCAGACACCTTATTCTAAGAACCTTTGTTTATTGCCCAGAAGTGGGCTTCATCAAGTTTATTAGCATGGTGTCAAGTGACATCAAGTGGTCATTTGAAGAAATCATTTGTGTCTTTCCTTCAGAAGAGTGGCCTTGGATTGCTCTGCAGACCCCCAAAGGCTGAGATGCAGAGAACCGTAGTAAAAACTCAATACTGATCCATGCTACTGTATTAAAAACAAACATTCATAAACGTGTCCACTCTATGTAGGTACTTTGTGCAATCCATGAAGGACTGCCGTCTTCCCATGATTCCCAAAGCCAAATATTTGGGAAACAAATTCTTGAAATTACCCAGGATTTCTCAACTTCATCAATCAGCTATAGCTGTTGGTATCAGCCAATATATTTCTAAATATATTGAAGCAGAGTTTGTTTCATTAAACTTCATATTTTAACCTTAATAAATCCATGGTCCTGATTATCAATGTTCATTTCACAGGCATCTGAGAACTTTTGTAACACGTGTGGGCTACCTTCTAGGTGAAACAAAAGCCTAGCTAAATGAACAGCCTTGAGCAACCTGCTCAAGGAGACTCTGCTTGAGCATGAGCATGGGACTAGATGATACTCTTTGATTGCAACAATATTGAAATACTTGTTTTGAAAACACTTTTGTATGTTGGTTTGATGATGTTGGCGTTTTTTTCCCTTAGAACATCCCTATCTTCACAATATGGTTCCAATCTGCTAAAATGTAATTTTGCAGTGTAAAAACACTTTCAGAAAACTTTCAACTGCTGTAGTTCTCAGAGTTGCTGTGTGGAAAACCTCCAAACCCATAATAATCTGCCCAGCTCTAGAGGCAGATACTCCAGTATTTGAAACCTTGCTACCTAGACCAGTTTTGGATTCCTACCAGGTCTGATGTATTGCTAACTATATTTTGTGCATATATTTCAGGGAGGCTGAAGACAACATAAATGCTGTAAGTTCAGCTCAGTTATTCTTTATGCAGGTTGATGCTGTCTCAAAGTCTCAGAGTTCTGGTGTCAACTAATTGCAGCAGTTTTAAAATTTTCATCTCTACTTTTAAGAAGTACTTTTGATTTGATAAGTCTAGTAACTAGATTAATGTCATCTCATCCATTTCTCTGGCTTCCCCTGTGATGCTCTAGTGGAATTATGCAGCTTCAATCATTTTTCAGCTGTTATGGTTGTGTCGATAAATATGTAATAGCACAGAAGTGAACAGCATTCTAAAAGTGCTGTATTCTAAGAGTCACTGCCCTTGATTTCTAGATGCTTAGCCTGTACTTGGAAGGAGTGAGAAGTCCAGCACTGGGCAGAGTGGGTTTTGGTGTTGGTCAGAAAAAGAAATGTCAGGAGATAGCTGGAAGAGGATGACAGCACAGGGTTGCTGTTGAGCAGAACTTTTCTGACTTGCAATTTTGGATTTTGGGTCAATTTTGGATTTGTCTCCTCTGCTCACCCTCTCCCATAGCAACAAAGCAACTTTAAGTGCTATTGGAAAATTAAACAACTCAATTAAGAAAAGGGTCTCTTTTATACCATGCAAATTCAATCTGGAAAGCTTTAGCTCAGTCGTTTTTCAGATGTCAGTAATTTTATTGCAACTCATCCCACTTCAACCTCGGTAATCAGCTACTGAATCCAAACCTCACAAAGGTCCAGCAGTGTTTCCTGTCACAGTGTACTTGCATTTCCATGTAAAATTATATTTGTATCAGTCATTGATCAAATGTTCAAAATGTCACTTTACCATTTTTACAGCCACCCTCCTGTGTGTTTTCCCTTCCCATCTTGAATTTCTTCTAGATATTTCAGTCTTTTTAAAACCTTTGTTTTTATAGGAGCTGTAGTGCTTTTCCCAACAAGTAAAACTTTTTTCATTCCAGGTATTTGCCAAGCAGTCAATAACTGTGTCCTATAAATCAAATGACCTAACACTTTTTAAAAAGCAATGGAAACTTTTCTATCAGTGGGAATGTGGCAGTATTTTAATTAAATGCAAAATAATACTCATTGCATCTAACAATGCAAGTAGAAGTTTTACTTTTTATCCAAACAAATGAGCAAACAGTCCAAATGCTGAGAGCAACAGAATGAAAGGGAATTGAGCTGCAATGGTTTCCCCCCTACAATAATCATTCCTGGCCACTGTATCACAGGTGCTTCAGCTTTTCAATTTGCTTCTTCATTACATTTTCCTTTCAGAATTTTTTCTCTGACCTCAAGTGCCATAATTCATTTATTTCTACTCCTTCCTTTCTAAAAGTTACCTTAGTCTCAGTCAGAAATGGAAGTAGGGGAGCAAGCTGGAGCAGCGATCAATGTGGAAAATTGCATCGCTCTATTAAGGTCCACAATAACAAATGGAAAAATTTCTAAAAGGTGAAAAATAATTAAAAAAAAAAAAACAAAATCAGCCATGTCTACAAAATGTTGGCAAAGTACCCTTCGGTTGAGTAAATTTTGTCCTGTACATTAAACCACTTCCACAGAAGAGTCACCAAAAGGGTTGGCATGTGCAGGGGCTCTAGCATGCTTGCAAAGCACAATGGGACATATAACAAAGCACTGTTGCACGGGAAGGATGAGGTGTCCATGAAGGGGGATCCAGGTTCTGAGATTCAGTGTGTGGGCACCTATGGAAGGCTGCAGACAGAGGAATTCTCATCTACAAGAGTCTTGTAGCAGTTCTATATTATGACACCACACCGTGTGTAGGCTTTGTTCTCCAGCATCATAGGGTTACTCCGTGTAGGTCAGCCGCACAGCAATATCTTACACTTTGCCAGGCTTCTAGGGAATATCTCTGCTGCTAAATGAAAGACAAGGTGCCAACTTAAACACTGGACCTCTATCCTCCACATTGTTTAGCAGATAACTCTATCTCCAGCTCTGTTGTGGACCTCTCCAACTCATTTCTAGACAAATTCAGAACAGAAGAGGTAAGTTCTAAACATCGTAGATGTGAGCCAGCTGGCTTGAGCAGCTTTCTGAAGGAAGTGGCTGGTTGGTGTTGTATCCCAAAATAATACTTGCAGTTCTTTAGTGTGGAAAGTTACTGGTGAGGCGCTGAGTTTGGGACCTCTGTTCATTCACAGGCTTCACAAAGGGGCATGTGGTGTAGCATCTAGTATCAGAAAGGCCTGAACTCTTTGAAGTGAATGGGAGAATTTCTCCTGGCTCCATTGTTGCAGAACAACTTGAGGGACTGCTGTGGTGATTAGAGATGGTCTGGCTGTGCATGGGCTTCTAGGAAAGCTCCCACAGGGTTTCTCTACATCAGCAGTAGCCTTCTGCAGATTGCCTGACTGTGTTCTGGACAGTTAGAAGAAAGCAGAGTTTTTGAGCAGTCCGTCATAATGTGTTAGTACCTTCTCTGTCCTGTTCATATCCCATAGGCACCATGCTCTACTGAGATGTACTTCTGCTAACAAAATCTGAAAGCCCATTAGGAGTGACTTTTGTGTCTTTATCAGCAAAAATGCAGATTTAATCTGATACGAAAACTACTAATCCATTAGGACTTGGACATTTCATTAGCATGGAGAGAAGCTTTTATTGCCTGCTCAAACTTATAAACTTGTCTCCAACTGGAAGGAAATGGCATGTAGTTTGAAATCCTGGAGTTGGGTAGTACATGTGCTCAGGTCCCACATCAATCTCATTTGCCCCAGGGACTGCTTGTAGCACTGTACTAAGCCTGCGCTTAAAGGTCGCATGAGGAGACACTGCTACTTGTCATGCTGCTCTGCAGCCAGCAGTTTTGCCTCTGCAGTCACTGTGCTGGGAGCTGAAACATTGCTTGGGAAAGTGCTACTTGAGTAGGGAATAGATGCTAAGCTGTTCCTGTGAGCATCTGACATCAGGAAGCAAAGAAAGGAAAGGAAAGAAAAAGTAATTTATTGAGAGTCATAGTTAAGGACTTGGCTGTGCTTTTCACTCAACAGCATCAGTTCCTGCCTTAAAGAGACAAAACAGCGAGTGATTCATTGGAGGAAGTCTTGCATCCTTTCTTCCCAGTGTCACTCTGTGCTGTCCCACCCAGGCTTTGCTCACTGTCCCTTTGGCTCTATATCAGACACCCTAATGAATGCTCTTCCTCTTTTTCTCCTTTTATATGACGCAGCCAGGCTTATCCTCCGTCTCCCTTTTCCCAGCCTTAGGGAAGGTTCTTCTATGTTAGCACTTCTTCATGAATTGTGGAGAGCATAGAACTGAGCCTTGAATGAGGGCACTTCTTCAAAGTGCTCCTAGAGAGGACAACAGGGCTTAGGGCTGGCTTTACTCCTGGAAATAAAAGTTGAGTCTACTGTTTTCTCCACATGAATCTTAAATTTTATCCAATGTTAGGAAAGATTATATATAGGCAGTTATTACTGTCACAAACATGGCATAGATCTGTTGCAGGAAGATTTATGCATAATACTGGTTGAAAATGGAAAGAGCTGGTACCTGCTGTGTCTTTGGCCACTACTACTTGGGTGATGGAGCTGCATTTACAGGATTTCAGGGAATTCTGATGAACACTGGTAAAATCCCCATCAAAATCTAAATACTGATGCTCTGTTCAACCTAAAGGTTGGAACAAGTGAGGGACTTCTTGCCTGTTAAGTTGTCCCTTTAACTTATCTCCTGGTCAATCTGATAGCAGAAGTATGTCAGTGTAGTAAAACTCAGTATCCTGATATGGCAAAAAATGGTCCTGACCCACAATACATGATCCATTAGCAGAAAGAGAAAGTCCTCAGTGTATTCATCTGACCACTTCAGCTGTTACACAATAGCTGTTTGCAAAGCCAGGGTTATGTCTCACAGCTGGCACAGCATGGCTTAGATAAATATAAAACTTGCTGTAAGGGAGTAGCTTGTAATTGGGTTGTGCACAGTGTTTTAATTAGATTTACGTAAATGCATACAATGCATTGCAGAAATCAATAGCTCAGGGAGCTTCTTTGGTTTTATTGTTTAATTCAGCAACATCAAGTGAGTTGAATTTAATACCATACTTACATTCACTCCAACCCTCCAAAAATGGCACTCTGAACATGACTGATGGTATGTTCGAAATGTGCTGTGCTGCATAATGTGCTCTGCTGAGAAGGTCCATTGCACACTGCCCTCTTTTTAACAGTCTGGCCACTTGCAGTTTGGGTACTTGCAGACAGTACCTGTCCAGTACAAAGGACAAAGGTAGGAAGGAAGTATTTTAATTCCAGGAAGAATTTAAGGGTTAAACAAAAGCTCTGTCATCCAGCACAGTACAAGGAAATAGTAATTCATCTGACTTGGTAGGCTGACATGAGCTTATCAGTTACCAGACTTAAAATATTTACCATCTTTGCGCATGGTAGCAATGGTAGAGAATCAAGCAAGGTCTTTTTGTTATGACTAGAAGTAAAAACCTATGAGCTACACATATCATATTTCAGAGACAAGATGGTCTATTTTCTGCAGAGATCTTAAGGAAAAAGTAAATGTATTATTATTTATTTCAACTGAGAAATTTCAGTTTTTAAAAATAGTTGCTTTATTTACTAATAAAGACTTTCTTTGATATATCCATCAACTGAGAGAAAAGAGGCAGAAAGAAAATGGTATTATCAGCTATTTCTTAGAGGGGACAAGTTCCAGTGCAGTGTAAGATGGATTTCAAATACTCTGAGGGTCCCTGCCTATGGCAGAGAGTTGGAATTAGATGAATTTAAGATCCTTTCCAACCCTAACCATTCTATGATTCTCTTTTACTCTTGTTTTGATCGTCTAAACTTTGTTCTCAAGTGGTTTTCAAAAAAAAAAAAAAAAAACAGAAAAGAAAAACTCATAATAACCAAAACCAAAGCAAAAAGCCTAAGCTGCTTTATATGAATTCTCAGAGTGGAAAAAATTAGTGATAGTATGGGAAAGCTATAGCAACACAAAACAGAATCTCTTAAAGAAGTATTGTGTTTATCAGGCCTTGAATGCATGAACACACACACCCTGAAATGGCTCAGAGACATCTTGCTTTCAGTAAGTGGTGTTTCCCTTCATTAAACAACAGAATCACAGAATCATAGATTAAACAACATAAATTTGGGTTAATGAATGCATACTGTTAATTTAATTCAAAAAAGAAAAGCCGTGTGTATCCTCAATAATGTTCAATGCTGACACTGATTCATACCACCATAAAGCTTAAATTTAAACTTGATGAAAGGATGGAAATTGTCATTGTTGAGAGCTAACGTTGAGGGCTTTCATTCTGTCTGGAGCGTCACTAGAGTTAGAGGTAGTGGTACATTTGTACTTGCACTGGCCCTCTGATGACTGTGAAAACAAGCACTTAATAGAAACAAAAACTTTGGACCAGCTAGTCTCCATATTTGCTACCTAGTTAGGTTAATTTTTCCTTCTCTTACCTTCTTTACCTCTTGTCCTTCATCTTGTGCTATTCACAGCAAGATTATAGTTTCAAAAAAATAGGGTGATCTGGTGAGGTCTGTGTTCATGCAAATCTTCTGCTAAGTGGCCCGACACTGTAGGCAAAAGTATCCAAGTAAATACTGTTTTCCGGAAAACCCACGAAGGCTAAAAATAACTAATATAGTTCTGTGCCTGAGCACCTTCATCAGACAGATCTTAAAAATTATCTATCTATCTTGGTTGTCTCAATGGATTGAGAACTGGTTAACAAAAGGTGGTTTTCAGGAAGTAAGATTTAAGGTGCAACTTGTATCACTGCACAATCTTGTGCTAACCAGGAAAACTGACAGTCACTAGAGCTGTGCAGAGCAGACTTCAAACCTATCATCTCAATGAGTCTTTAATCAGGAGTTACATAACTAAAATACAAGAAATCACTTTAGCTCTATAAGGAGGAATCAGACCACAACCTGTCCATAGACGCAGAATTTGCATATAGCAAGAAATCTGCAAATATGCCAATAAAGTATTTCAAATGAAAACAACCACTGTAATAAAATTAAAAAAAAAAAAAACAAAACCGAAAGCCATCTTTCTATTCAGTCTTTGAAAGACTATGAAATAAATTACTCTATAGAAATTTGAAAGTATGCCCAAGGAGGACATATCATAGAATCACATATGAAAAGAAATCTGAATTTGAGATGGGAACATTCATCTGTTCTATAAAAGTGGTGGAGGTTTTTTGTAGAATAAGACATTTTTTAATGAATTTTCTAAGACTCAGTTTGTGCAATAAAATGTTAATGTTGGGTAAAGCAAGCTGCTGGGCCAACTCAAATCAAGTTTGGACCACATCTTATAAAGTTTATCTGGTTAAAACAGGAGTAAGCATATGCATTTTTGGTGCCTGGATTTGAACAGTAGTCTCTAAAATCATTTGGTTCAATATTTGGCAGCCAAGGAACAAGGAAAAAAAGCTGAATCTTCAATAAAATTGTCACTTGTATTCACAAGAGTAATATAGACCAGAGTAAGGTACATTGAAACTGTTCAGGGAGGTGGAGCAAGAGACAGTCAAAAACACAAGAAAAGATAAATAAGGGTCAATGTTGTGGATTTGACAGATCCCCTGAATAACAAAAGGAAATCAGTTCCACATGGCAGCTAGGAGCCAATAACAAGTGAATGATGAGGACAGGAGACAGCAGAAGAAAGAATGTCTTGGGCGAAGAACTTGAAGAAACGGCAAAGGGAAATGGACACTGGACAATATTGCTTACCTATAGTTTTCCTTCCTTGCAGTAGATCATATGTAGTGTATCCTGACATCCTTAACCTTAACCAGCACAATGAGAACAGAAACTGCTGGTAATGTTGTGGCTAATGGCACTTACCAAGAGATGAGTCTGGATTGTGCCTGGTCAGTGTTTGCTAAGAATAAGAAGATCAAAAAAGATGGTAGTTAGGGCATAAGATTAACAGATCATTGGCCAGAAAGAGTCACCCTGATCAGCCAGTCTCACTGTTTTCCTAATGAAACCAGATTCAGGCAGCAATTTATGTATGAAGCTCATAGCTCTTCTTGGAGTTGCTCTAAAATCTTCTAAATGAGGTTCTGTGTGTTCTTATATACATCAAGAGATGATGAGCCCATCACTTGACAGCCATAAGTCTGGGAAGCCAGTCCCTGTCAGGGCAATAGTGGTGTTCTCTGTTCTCTAACGTGAACTGGTCCATTGGCCTGCACACTGGCTTTTGTAATGTCTTTCACAAGCAATAAAGTCATCAGTGATTAACTGGGACATTTTCCCACCATGATCTTGACCATGATCTTCATAACCTTCTCTTGGTTTTACTGAATAGATGTCACCAAAATCTCCCTGGGTTTATCTGTATCATGCAAATGTATGAGTTGCACACCAGAACCAACAATTATTGTTGGTATGCAGGAGTAGAGTCCAGACAGGGCCATCTTCCCTCTCCTTGTGCTGCCCTGATTGTTGTACTCACGCCCATGAGCACTTGCTTTGGTGGGATACTTGATAGGCTGAAGGGTAGCAAAAGGCTGTAGATGTACAAATATCAAAGGCCCTTCTTTTACCTTGTCTGAAATCATTTGGAGATCTCCCTGGTTAGCAGAAGGAAACTAACCATGAGTTGGGTCACTGCATGTGCTGGCTCAAAAGCAGTTCATAGAACGGTTTGGGTTGGAAGTGACCTTAAAGATCATTTAGTTCCAACCGTCCTTCCATAGGCAAGGACACCTTCCATTAGACTAGGTTGCTCATAGCCCCATCCAACCTGCCCTTGAACACTGTCAGGGATGGGGCAGCCATAGCTTCTCTGGGCAACCTGTGCCAGTGTCTTACCACTCTCACATTCAAGAATTTCTTCCTAATATCTAAACAAAATGTCCCCTCTGTCATCTTAAATGCATTCCCCCTTGTCCTATCACTACATGCCCTAGTAAGATGTCCCTCTCCAGCTTTACTGTAGGTCCCTTTAGGTACAGGAAAGCTGCTCTCAGGCCTCCATGGAATCTTCTCCTGGCTGATCAACCCCAACTCTCGCAGCCTGTCTCCATAGCAGAGGTGATCCAGCCTCTGATTATATCTGTGGCCTCCTCTGGACTCGCTCCAACAGATCCATGTCGCTCTTGTGTTGGAGGCCTCAGAGCTGAATGCAGTACTGCAGGTGGGGTCTCACGAGAGGGGAGTAGAGAGGGAGACCTGTGACCTGCTGGTCACTGTCCTCTTTATGCAGCCCAGGATGGAGCTGGTGCAAATTGCCAGGTCATGTTGAGCTTCTCAACAGCCAAAACCCCCAAGTCCTTCTTCTCAGGACTTTTTTCAATCCATTCTCTGCCCTACCTGTATTTGTGCTTGGGATTGCCCTGATCCAGCTGCAGGACCTTGCACTTGGTCTCGTTGAACTTCACGAGGTTTGCATTGGCCCACCTCTCAAGCCTGTCAGGGTCCTTCTGAGGACCACCACTTGTCATTTGTATCCAGTTGGACATTAAGCCATTGACCAGCTTTCATTAATTTCTCGTTCATCTTCATATAGCATGCAACTTTTTAAAGCAAGAATGGAATGTTTAACTTCAAAAATTCTTGAAATAGGGTGGTGTGACATTTTCTGCTTTTTCTTCACTTGTTTCCTGTCAAAGGTAAAATATTAACATAATAAACATGATTTTAGCATTGATTTGTACTTTTGTTGAGCTATGACAAGCTGCCCGTGGTGTTTGCTATAGTTAGTTACATTCAGGTAGTCTTTCAGACAAAATCAGACTTGCCTGGATTCATTCATGGACAAAGTTAACCACACATCAGGGGCTGGCAGCTCCACTTAGTAAGGGAAAGAATGTGCCACCCTTTCTTCCAAGGTTTGCTGTTATACACTTCTGTTATTGCCAGTTCTTTCAGTGAAACTGTCTGTGCAGTAAGGTACTTCTGAATGTTCAGAAAAGTGATAGAATCCAGCTCTATCTCATTACCACAGCTATAGTGAAATGGTAAAGGCGGAATAAATTGCCTGGTATAATTATATATATGCCAGATGTTCTTAATCATTCCACTTCAAGCCTCCTTTGCTAACTGCAATTTTGAGCCTCTTCCAAATCTAGAGGAATTGGTAAACATAAGTAATTAAAAAGAAATTAAATGGATTTTAGAAGTGAATTACTGTAGTTCCTGCAACACTATATAATGTAATTAGCACCTCTACAATCAATCTGGGCTAGAAGATGTGCTTTATGTGGCACAAAAGATGTTTCATTTGTGGTTTGCACTAAAAGCATAGTCGTTGTGTTAGTGTGGTTAAACATCTCAACAGAAGTAAGGAGAAATTTGTTCTTACAGCTGATTTACAAAAATAGAAACAAAAGCCATATCTCAGCTGGTGTACATCACAATATTTGCACTGACTGTTACATGCTGAACTTGCACCAGCTGAGCCTGTGTCCCATCCTCCATTTGCATTCATGTAAGCAAAGGTCTGTTGGTAGCCCTATTCATAGTAAATGATTTCTGGTTCTGTAGCTAGAACTCTTCTTTAAAGTGAGATAAAGTTCCTGTAGCTGAAAGCAGAAGATCACCTACTATTAGTTAATTTATTTTTTTTTATTGTGTTTATATTTAGAACCTTCCTTTTCTTTGTTTTCAAATACTTCGAGGAAATGAAGAAAAATGCAAAACCGTAACACACGTTGTCCCAAAGAAAACAGATTTCCAACCAAGGTTTTTCTCAGAGGTAGAACGACACCTATGCTTTGTCAGAACTCCGTGACATACTGTAAAAACTCTATTTATCTGTGAGAATACAGGTGTTGCCAATAGAGAAAAGTAGGTAAGCATGGGATATCTGTTACGGGAATCCCAGACATAGCAGTGTTGGTTGCAAAGGGCCTCTGGAGCTCTATAATCCAATTTACAGGTCTATGATTTTGCCTAGCAATGTCTTAAAAGCCTCCATGGATAGACATTTTAACACCTCCCTGTACAGCTTGCTCAAGCATTAAAGCACTCTCCTGATGAAAAAATTCTCCTGCACCTCCAAAATGGCAACTTATGGGTATTTTCCCTTGTTTTATGTTCTGCCCCTACTGGGTCTGCCTTTGTAATCTTTCTTATTACCTGTCAAATAGCTGAACTATCATTCAAGCCATCTAATCATGCCTTAGCCTCCTCTATCTGCTGGATTAAACAAGCCCAGCTCCCTCCCCATCTCACTGTAGGTCACATGAACTCTGAATTTATATTGAACCTGGTGTTTATCATAA
>NW_009911338.1:96736-101301 GCF_000696875.1 Nestor notabilis | reverse complement strand
TCAGCAGGACTGCTGCTCATCTCAGTCTGCACAAGGGAAAGCGTTTAATTCCAGGTGCAGAGCCTTGCACATCTCTTTGTTGAACAATATGAGGTTTCTGCTGTTCTAGGCAAGTTTCTGAAGATCCCTCTGGACTGAAAAGGTGCACTAAAAGAGATAATTCTTTCTCTGTATATTTTATGCTACATACAGGGCACCTCCTTGATTTGATCCCAGTAAATTCTTTACTTGCACCTAATTATCTGAACCCAAACAATAGAGTGTTTCCTACAGACCCAGAAGGAAGTAACAGTATTTCTGTTCTTAAACAGAGATTTATCGTAAGTTATGGTGCAAAGCTAGTTTGCAGAAACATTTAGATACATATATACTCAGAGTACCTACTGTGTTTGCTGTCTGCCTCTTGACTGTCACTGCCAACAGATCAGTATTTTTCTCTTTTCAAAAGCTTACAAGTTGAAAAGTGGAAAGTTGCTTCAGCTATCTGTATGCTAAAGTATATAGATAATGCAAAGGAAAGCCTCTTGCATCAGAGCGACGAGATGCTCATCTGTTTCTTTTCAAACACAGTGGACCAGATCTGCTGCTGCTTCTAAATTGGCTTTTGTTACATTGAAGATATGGAGTTGTGCCAACTGACAGCAGGGCCAGAGCAACTGAACTTTAATGGTTTTTGCCTTATTTAACTATTACCATTTGTTACAGAATCGTTCATTAGATACAGCATAAAGTACAAGTATTTTTCTTATGTTTTCAGCTTTCCCATTAGAGAAAGTTCCACTTTCAAATGAATATTAGAACTACATTAAAATCTTAGCTCTCCCTAATCTTTATGGTTTCATTTGAGTTCACAATATATCTTTTGGTTTATCCTGTGAGCTGGAGGCTATCTATTTGAGAGACTTAGTCCAAAGATACAGTATAAGCAGATAGTTTGGTTAAGCTGATTTTTGCAGTTTAAGTGGGTCTAAAGCACATCATGCCTGGGATTATCTTTATACATGTGGTTAAATTTGACATAATTTGGGCATTCTTTGTGTATTGCAGTATACATCTTGAAAGTAAAAGGCAGCTAGGTTAGTGGTTTATATGTAAAGGAGCGTTTGAAGGAGCATGTAGATGATTTACATTTTCATTCTTTTGTACATCATTCAGAGAGAAAGTAAATATTTTGGCAGCTTAGATCATATGATAGCAAAACAAGAGACCTCATTAATTCAGATATTTCAGATTCAGTAACAGCAGAAAGGAGGGATTATGACTGCCTAATTTGATCCAACTGGAAAAAATCTAAATCAAGACCAAGGTCGTGTACATCACAAATGAAGGAACAATATAAAATACATTTAATTTCCTGAGACCTGTGATAAAATTTAGATAGGAGCCCTGGGAAAAGAGTCTAATATACCACTCAGCCCTATCAAGCCTCACATATTTACTAGGTGTGTCATAGCTGATTTGAAAGGATGATCCCTAAAGAAAACCTGTAGAATTTTCTATTTTTACTCTTTTAAGAGTTCTTGTCTTTCTGAATAGGGCCATTCATAGAGTCAAATGATACTAGGTTGTGCAATACTACTTAGTGAAAGCATTTGTGCCCTTTGTCAGTAACTAGGGACAAGACTACACTTTCATTTCTTTACCACACATTCATTTCTTCAGCACAGAACTCTGAGATAAACCGTGTCTTTCCTGGGATTGCAAATCATAGCACTGCAGTGGGCTCTGCCATCTTAGATTTAACATTTGCCCTTCACAGCATAGCCTTGCTCATGATAGAAAAGACCCTTCCTCACAAACAAAGCAGAAGCAGGACCCTGGAGGAGTCCTGCATTATTGCTGTTGTGAAGCATTTTCTTGAGCTTAACCCATTTTGCAGAGGCCAGAAAGGAGGGAGCAGCACTAGTCAGGGGAAGAAACAGAGGCAGTGGAAGCACAACTGCCTTAATCTGCCATCTCCTTGCTGGTCGTTCTAAGAATGGCTTTTGTTCCATTGGGTGAAAACTTGCTGTCTTCCTCCTCCTTTTTCCTTCTCTCTTTAGTCCATCTCTTTGATAACTTTATTTGAATGCATCTGGGAATATAGGAGTATGTGCGTGCATGTGTGTATGTGCACGTGTAAACCTATAAATTTTTATATAGGCATGTGTGTACATTATGATTTTAATTAAGTGTGTTATTACTATCTCTTACAGACTTAGAGCCTCTTAAAGGTTCTATTCTAAACGGTAAATGCCGTATGCATTCACTCCTGCTTGAAAATAACACCCAGTGTTTTCTTAGTTCTTATTAGATCAGATCTAGGTAATAGTGAGAAGGAATTTAAATTGCCTTCTAACTGAAGCCTATTTTTCCTTCCGGGTTTCACAAAGGTTAGACACACCCCTAAAAGCTGCTCTTTGTCTTCTGCCCACATTTTAGTACACTTCACCCAGGTAACAAGAATCTTCTGTTCCTGTCCAAAGACCAGGCTGTAACAGCTGGCTCTTCAGCAGTCAAGAGAAGAAGCATTTGTGACTGAAGGTAACCACTGATGAAAGGGGAGGATGGCAAAATACCTGCAGGCTGCTGAACATTCCCAGTGATTCAGCTATGGCCAGCTGTTGAGTGTTAATTAAAGACATTGTGTCACTGAGCTGCTATTAAAAGGGAATGGAAATAGGTCTGTTTACCTTTGTTGCATTTAGTTCTCCTTATAAAAAAGTGACTGCTTCTCTTGGGTTTTGCAAAGTGTGTTGCACATATGCTGATGCACCCAGAGCACAGCTCTGGCAGCGAGCAAGAGGACAGCAGTGCTGGAGGTCTCAGCAGTGAAATTCACCTGGACTCTGAGAAAGAAGTCTGTATTGCTGTGAAATGTAGTCGTGTAGAGTCTCTCTCACATGCACATACACATCAAAGTCAGATTAAATTAATATTTAAAAAGGAAATCCCAAGTGTTTTTAGAGCGCCAAGTTTAGTGTCACTCCTGAGTAGTCAGCACCGTAGCAGTGTAGCCTGTAGTAGTCTGACTGTGAGTACCGCACAGTCAGAAAACACGACCCTGTTTTCCCCCAGAGATCAGGCTGATGTAAAGGCAGTGCTTGCAGCAGTTCAAGGTCATAACTTCATATGCAAGTTTGCATGGTATTCTCAAAGGTTGGTGAGCCCTGCATTTACTTTAAAAACATCTAAGTGATGGCTCTGGTGAGTTTGTATGGCTTTAGGGTCTAATACTTTACAGCTGCCAGGTGTCAAGAAATTTTACGTAATAACAGTAATAATAATAGAAAATTATTAGTTTCTGTAACCCTCAGCCTAAGCAGGTCTTTGTGCTATATTAAACACTACCTCTCCTCTGTATTTCTGTGTGTCACATCCTTGTTCCAAGGTATGAAAATTAAATTTAATATCTTCAGTTATATCTTCCTTAATTCTGCAACAGCAAGTACAGAAGGGGAGAAAGGTTTGTCACCCCAGAGCCATCCCCTTCCTTTCCTGTCAGGCACGAGTATAAATGACAGCAATCATTTCTCACCTCGTCAAGAGAGACACATTAGGGGGTGCAAGCTCCCAGTCTCTATTTAGAGGTACTAAGGAAGGGCTATTCTAGTTTCTTTCATGGTACAAATAAAAAAGGAATTTGGAGACAGGATTATCTTCTTTCTATGAGTGATGCATACGTCTTTATTCCTACTGCCTTGGTCCTTCAGGTGTTCAGATGGGCAATATCAGTGTCAATGATCAGTGCTGGGCATTGGGTGAGCACATGCAGGTCAGAGCTGATGAACCCTGGGTAGAGCTGGACAGAGCCTGGGAGCACAGAAATGGGAGCACAGGGGAGACTTTTGGGATGAAGCCCCAACTCAGCAGGTCATCAGGATGCTAACACTGGCAGCATGCTGGGCTTGGGCACTGGCCCCTCTTTGTGACTCCAGTCCAGAGCTTGATGTCAGTTTTTAGAATATTTGAAAGCACCTGAAAATTCTCTGCACTTTCCTGCTAATGAGATTTCAATGTAAAATAAAAGGAATAGTGTGTAACCCAGATTAAACTTGCTCCTGAGTTATTTTTAGCTTGCCTAAACTCTTTCAACCCTTTTGGTAAAACTCATCAAAATTCATCTCTACTAAAAGAATGTAACTTCAAAGAAGTCATATGCATTAAATGTCAACATGCTTTACTCATTATAAATTACAGTATCATTAAATCTGACATGAGTTAAAATGAGAAAGATTTAATTTCACTACCTTTAAAATTAAGGCTTTTTAGCAGGGGAATAAACTTTGCTTTTAAAATTATTTTTAAAGTAAAAGTTGGTATAGAAGCTTTATTTTACATTGTATCATATTTGTATACAATAATAAACGCAAAAATGTAGCACTCCATTGTTCTTAAGAAAATGTAGAAATAGTAGCTTACTTCTGCTCATTTTACAACCCTCTTTTTGGATACACTTCTAATTTAAACTGTGGAAACTGAAAATGTTCCTTTAAAACTGGTTGTCATGGTTATAAAATCCCGAAAGAAATTATGTGCATCTGCATCTGCTGAGGGAAACATTTATGGCCTGATTTAGCGGGGGG
>NW_009911338.1:76308-96722 GCF_000696875.1 Nestor notabilis | reverse complement strand
GAAACCACCCACCACAACCCATTTTCAGACTTGATTATTACATTACTTGAATATAATTCATCACCCTCCCCCAAAAGCCACAGAAAGGATTCTCACACATTTTTCACTGCATGCAGTTGATTAGCAAATATCATATGGTGAGGGGTTAGTTCTGTCAAATTCTAACAGGTTGGGGTTTTTGTTTGTTTATTTTCTTTAGTTGTCTTTGTTTCAAGCAAGCTTATCTGGAAATATAGTGTGCTAGACTACTAGCATACATTTGCTGTCACAATTCATGCCTTTGATTCCTCCCATTATTTTTCTTTCCTTGCTCCAGTCATCTGGGCAGAATAAAAAGCCAACCTCAAAACTGCAGGTCAAATCAGCCAGAACAAAAGTCTACACTTCTTGATGGAGTTCAAAAAAGACGAAGAAAAGGAAAAGGGGAAAAGAAGGGAAAAAAAAAAATAACAAAAAGGAGAAAAGGGAAGGGAAATAACATCACCCTACTAAAGGAAAACTGTGAAGCTGAGTCTTTTGTGAAGCTGTTACACATCACAGGTTCCCATGATGACGTTTCCCAATCCCTTGAAGCTGTAGGTTTATTAGAAATGAGTCTATGTTAGGACAGGCCTTCTCTCTTTACAGGGATGCAGAAGTCTGCACATGTCTTAGAAACTTCTTTGTCACTTTTCATTTTTCACTAAGAAAAGCTTATTGCACAGACAATTAAACAGTTATGCTGTGAAAGACTAAGGCAGCATTTTTTAATCTTTAGAAAGAAGGAGAAAGACAAAGCGTGGTTGATCTGTTGGCTGGAGGAAATCTCTGAAGCTCCTGGCCCTGCTTCACAAAGTAAATGGCAGATAAGGAGGATGAGAGCATTTTAGATAAATAATATGCTTTGTATTATCAGATTGTGAACCATCAATGAGATTCAAAGGGTCTGCTTATACACATTGATCCAGAGCTTTTCCTATTCAAAAAGCGCTGTTGAAAAAGCAAGTTTAGTGTCCTGAATATGAAGTAGAACCCTTCTGAGAAAGTTTGCAAAATAACAACAGGCTGAGCTACTTCTGAAAGGCTGTGAATATTTCCAAACCTTTTGACTTTCCCTAACCCATGAAACCAAGGATGACATCTTTCACTGTCCCATTTCAATGGAAAATTACTTCTAATGAATGTTTACTACACTGCCAGCAGAAGCCTATGATTTATTCCATCTGAATGGAAGAATATAAGAAACTGGGAAAGAGGTGGAGAGGGGGACAGAATTAAGCTTCTCCAATCCTCTTACCTCCTCTTTCCATATCAACAAATACAAAATCTTGCCACCATTTTTGAATTCCTAAGTGTGACTTCTGATTGTTCTTGTGCTGCATGAACACAGATTTGCTTTTTCCCTTGCTGCCTGTTGAGTGAGACATGCTTTCCTATTTCTGCACTACCTAGCCCTTGAACAGGCTCTGCTCAGCCCTAGCGGCTAGAATATACAGGAGAAGGACAGGCAGGCATCAGAACTGCATCCATCCAGCTCCCCACAGCTGGTCCCACTGCTACCTTCTGCTTATTTCCTGCTAATTATTAGTGAATAAATGTGGCAACCCATCAGAGCATCACCTTCTGCCCCATGCTATGGGGGCAGTGGTCTCACCTACTCTCTGCTGAGACAAACCATTACACTGCTCTGTTCTCTCCAGGGGCTGATGACAGTCTGCTTCACTGCAATCAAATTAATTTAGAAGTATGTTACTTTCCTGGAGAAAATGTCACAGAATTACAGAGGAGAGAGATGGAACAGGTTTATTAAATTGGCCGGTCCATCTTTCTGCCAATCAATGGCAGTTCCCGACAGTGCACACTCCCTGCTCTGCTGCAGCGATGTTTTCAAAGTACCTTGTGATGTGCTGCCGAACCCTGCCCTTGAGGGCTCTTTACGGCTGGCACCATCTCATGTCAGGAGTACTTAGCTGGCTGCATGTCCTGCACCTGTGCTCTGACCTCCTGGCCAATAGCCATTCTTCCTCATTTATTCCCATTTGCCAATGGCAAAAGCATACTGGGAAGACCTTCCTCTTGTTTGTTAAAGGAGGTATTGAGTAGCACTAATCCTGGAAGCAGCACTTGTGAAAAAAGCACCTCTGGGATGGCATACTTTGCTGCTTATCCCTTTGCTACCGTATTTAACCTGCCCTACACTTTTTACCTCCTAACCCTCTCAGTGAGAGCCTATTTTAAAAGAATACTTCAAGTTGCCCTAGTCTAATGAGAAACAAACCCTTCATACAGTCTGTATAAACTGGGAATTCTTGAAAATACCTATGACATCTGAACATCTTTGAAAGTTACTGGGCTAGCGCAGCACTGGGCTAACACGGCCAACTTTTCTTCTCACCTGACCACACAAGTCGTTTCAATATGGGGGGTTGGTGGTGGGCGTGCATGAACTGCTCCAGAAATGGTTGGACTGCCCTAAATATCCCATTCAAGCTCTCAGACTGCTTTTCCATCCTGGGAGCCTGAGACAAGCCTTCCAGAAGCAGCAACCTGCCTCTTCCTATTTCAGGTATTCTCATCCTTGTTTCAGCATCTCTGAAAATCCAAAGGGGAGAAACCAGATTTGTCAAGAAAATTCAGGTTTGGGATCACTTTAAATACCTGTCTCTCCCAGCAGAACCACATGATTTAAAATTATGCCCTGCATAGGGAGTAAATGAGTGCTCAGCTCTCTGTCTCTTGCTTAGCTGTCACAGAAGCAACTGGCACTGCTGACAGTGGTGGGAGCTCTTGGGAGGTACCAAAGTCTGCAAAAGCTGTGTGGGAGCAAGTGACTTGCAGGCACAGGGCAAAATGAAAAGACCACAGGCAGCAACGGGTGTAGACTTGAGCCACAAAGCTCATGAAGACAGCCACACAGGTTTGTGCTTTGGCACTGCTTTAGTTCTCTGGCACTTACAAGCAGAGAGACTTGTCATTTGCAGGGGAAGACCAACCCACTGGCTTTCCTCTGCAGACATGTTTTTAAGAAGCCTGGGCAGAAGTGCACCTTTCTTCACAGGGTAGGTCCATTTATGGCTTCCTTTTCAGCAGTAAAGGAATCCATGAGTCATTTCTTGACAGATGCTTCCTTCACTCCTCCTGAACCATGTTCTCCATGTGCAGAAGAATAATAGATACTAGTGAACCGAACTTTTCCTTCATGATCTGCCTTTTAATAATCATTTAGCTAGCACCTCATAACAAGTTCACAGAAAGCTTTTGGAACATCCTTTAAAACCAAATGTCTTCAAGTCTGTTGCAAATGGCGTCATCTGCAAGAGTGGTCTTGATGTTGCTCTTGAAGACTTATGTGATGACTCTATATACTGCGTTTCACCTGCAGAATATGAAATTGTAAACATACAGGAACCAGTGTTTCCATGCCTGTATTTGTACAGCATAACGGCAATTTGTAGCCATCAGATCATGACACTAATGACATAAAAGTCCTGTCACTTTTCCCCCTCAACTGGATAACTGGGACAGATAAACCCATCCAGAGAGCCCTGTGTCTTTCCCATCACGAAGGATTTATATCAGGATCAGGTTCCAGTTTGGCATCCTCAATTAGTTGCCTAAATTTTACATGAGATTAACATAGCCCAGAAGGAGTAGAATAGAAAAGTAAATGTTCAGATATTGTCTCTCTCTTGGTGAACTCTTGAGGCTCTGCATGCCCATTTTTAATGGGAGAGAAATTAAGGTGAGTGGTTTGCTAGTGTCTAATATTTCTTTATACAGCACAATTTATTTATATTTAATTATATAAATAAATGCTGTATTTATTTATTCTATCCTTTGAAGAGAAGTGGTTATGAGCAGGAGAAGCCATTTACAAAGGGATTGTAAGGCAAACCTCTACTTCCCACATCTGAAGTAAGCCATCAAGATGTGTCTTTCTATCTTTCTTTTCACTCCTGTAGGCTGAGGAGCAGCACATCCCCACAAGGAACACCAGAAGACCTGCATGGATGAACATGGAGCTCCTGAACTCTATCATAAAAAGGAGGCCTACAGAGGGTGGAAGCAAGTACAGGTAGCCTAGAAGGAATATAGACAAATTGGCTGAGCAGCCAGGGATCAGGTTAGGCAAACTAACACTCTGACAGAATTAAATCTGGCCAGGGACACTAAGGGCAACTAGAAAAGCTTCTATAGATACATCAGGGATAAAAGAAAGACAAGGGAAAATATTGGCCCTCTCCAGAAGGAAATGGTAGACCTGATTACCCTCAGCATGAAGGCGACCAAGATACTCAGTGATATTTTTGCCTCAGTCTTCACCAGCAAGAGCTCCATCCGCACTGCCAAAGCTCAACATGACCCAGCAGTCTGTGCTTGCATCCCAAAAATCCAACTGTGTCCTGGGTTGCATCAAAAGACTAGCAAGTCAAGGAAGGTGATTCTCCCCCTCTACTCTGCTCTCATGAAACCCCACCTGCAGTACCAAGTTCAGCTCTGGGGCCTTTTAAGAGACTGATTTGAAATCAGACTCCACTGTCCATTGTCTCAAAGATTGGTATGAGAAGCTGAGATGGGATTCCACCTATCTTTTGTCTCAGAGATGGGTGGGAGGAGTTGAGGTAAGACTCTTCCACTGGCCATTGCCTGAGGGATGAGTGAAAAAGAGCTAAGACCTCCAGGACTGGTGTGAGGAATTGTCCATTATCCCAAGAATTGCTGCAGGCATGTGCTGTTGAAGAGCTGGCTGTGAGACCAGGGAAGTGGGTCTGCCAGGAATGTGTAATAGGTGACATGAAGAACAGAGGTACTCCCCCCAGTTATAAAAGGGGGAAAAGGCAACCACCAAGAGGAACATTGCCAGGGAGCCATTACCATCAGGATGACTCCAGGAGGAGACCTCTATGAGGATGCTCTTCACCAATGACTACTATGGACCCTGAGGGACACCTTCTGTGAGACGTCGCCACGAGGGCGACTCCATCAGGACGCCTCCATGGGGTACTTTCAAGGGGACGACTCCAGAAGAACACCTCCACGAGGACACCCACCTCTGATGGCTACTATGGACTCCTGGGGGACACTCTGCTCTGATACTATGAACCCTGAAGGACTCCCGCCACCTCCAACAACGTTGGATCCCTGGGACACTGCTAGATCCACAGTGGTGACTATCTCTCTCTCTCTATGCACCTGAAATTCTTGCTTCTTTTCTACCTTTTTTCCAATCTGTCCTATCACTATCCCATTTATTGCAATAATTTCCCTTTTTTATAGTAATTGTCTTTTCGTAATAAACTTACTAATCGATTACGGTACATGACCTCATTTGCATCTTAATTTCACTCTTGGGATCAATAACTGAAACAGGGTCTGGCACTGGGGTTTTCTTCAATCAGACCCTGACAGGCCCCCAAAACAAAAGAGTCATGGACCTGCTGGAGTGAGCCCAGAGGAGGGCCACAAGGATGGTAAGGGGGCTGGAGCACCTCTCTTGTGGAGACAGGCTGAGAAAACTGGGACTGTTCAGCCTGGAAAAGAGAAGGCTGTGTAGAGACCTCATAGCAGCCTTCCAGTATCTGAGAGGGGGCTACAAGGATGCTGGAGAGGGACTCTTCATCAGCGACTGTAGCAACAGGACAAGAGCTAATGAGTTTAAACTTAAACAGGGGAAGTTTAGGCTAGATATAAGTAAGAAGTTCTTTGATGTGAGGGTGGTGAGGCACTGGAACAGGTTGCCCAGAGAAGCAGTAAATGTTCCATCTCTGGCAGCGTTCAAGGCCAGGTTGGACGGAGTCTTGGATGACATGGTCTAGTGTGAGGTGTGGATGGCTGTTTCAGGTGGAGGGGCCCCCTGCCTAGGGCAGGGGGTTTGAACTAGATAATCTTAAGGTCCTTTCCAACCCAAACCATTCTACGATTCTCTGCCAAATAAATAAGGATAAAAACTTTTGTGAGAAGTGGCATGTAAAGGGTGCACCGATGTGAGGAAGAAGCCAGTCTTAAGCCTCTGTCTCTGTCCTGTGCTCCTGGCCTGTGTTAGCTTATACATGTTTTTTACAGCTGCATCCTAAATCAGTGGGAGCATCAGCCCTGGAGAATATATCTTCAGCCCAGTGTGTTGGATGGTGTTCTTGTAAAGGGAATGAGATGTGCATACATATTAACTTGTTTCCCTGGCTTTCAGGGCTTGTTTAGGCAGAGGCAATATGCAAAGGTAAAGCTATCTACAATGTGAAAAATGGGCACTTTGTCTCCCCCAGGGCCTTAACAGTCCTGGGGACTGATCCCACATCTCATCCAGCATCCATGCTGCTTGCAGGGGTACAAGCCAAACCCTGTCTGAGGACACTGGAGGGATTTTGGGATGCTGGTGAGGACCAGTCCCATGGATAATGACAGAAGTTGCCAGCTTGCTCAGGCACAGCTGCACTACCATACAAACCACTGCTGTCAGCCAGTAACAAATTATCTCCTGCAAATAAATCCACTCTTGTTTCCTTCTTCAGTTTCCCTCCATCATGCCTGGCAGCTCCCTTTCCAGCGCGATTCCCAGGGCTGGGATGCACAGCCTTGACACAGTCCCAAACAACCACTTGGAAAAAGCTGCAGCACTGCTGCTGCCAGCTTCCTATCTGGCAAAAGCCAACCCTAATTACAAAAGACAAGCAGCAGGAGCAGTCTCTGCCACTGGGTTTTCAGCAACAGAAATTATGGCCTGTTTGCTCTACCAGTGCCTGCCATTTGAGTTGCCCTCCCTCCTGTGCTGAGCCTGGGGTCTCCTCACTGTGGATGAGGATGCTGAAGCAAGTGCTCAGCAAGTCAAAACCAGAAAAGGTCAACAACAGGTATTTTTCACCATAATAGAAAGCATTTTCTCCCCATAGAACCTGTCCTTACAGGCGGTAGCACCTGTCTGTGGACAGTTAGATCTGGATGATTTACCCTCAAACCAAATTAGTTCCACTCTGTCTATCCCAGCTGTAACCCTCCACACCCTGATACCATCACTGGTTGGGACAAAGCCTGTGGGGTCTGGGTTAAAGCCACTTGCAACAGAACAGAAAAAACTCTATCAGTTTCCATGTGCTTTGGTTTCTGAGCTGAAGGAGTGTCAGAGCAACCGACATTTCAAGAACATGTCAGCATATATTTATGTCAGAGAAGCCACTTGCACCTTGGCGCAGGTGATTCTTTGGGGAAAGTCACTTGTGACAAAGCTAATGATGTAAGAAGCAAAGGGAGGGAATATCTTTGAAATAATTTACATTTCCAAGTGAAACACTTCTGCCTCTACCCCATCCATCCAATCTTCATTTTTTATTTGGAATGCAATTAATATACAGGTTTTTTTGAAGCAAAATTATGCATTTGCACCAGAGGAAATGGAACATTTTAAGAACAAAAGGTTATAAGCAAATACTTATTATCCACTTAGATAAAGTATTTCCTTTTCATCCTGATTTGCTTGGAAAAGAGAATTAGATGCTATAAAAGTTTTATGGATGAGATACCTGTGCCCAGCTCAGCTTGATTTATTTCCTACTGTCTTCGGGCTAGTGAGGAGAAAGGCCAAACATTGTTCCTATAGTTCTGTATACAAGCCCTATTCTAACAATAGATTTATGTTTCTCCCTCATCCCCAAGCCTCCTAGAAATAGGATTATGTTTTGCTCATTAATCTCAACAAACTGTGTTCTGCTTTGGACAGGAAAACAAGAGTTATCACTTTTATGGTGCCAGAGATCAAGAGAAGTAACAACACAAGCATGCAAGGTCAATAAAATGTACTTTTTATTCTGTATCAATGAAAATATAGCCACATGTAAATAAAGACGTGTGGAAAAAAAAAATTAACATTGATCCTCCCTGAAGAAGTACAGTTCATTGTGCTAAAACCCATTATCCTTTGGGTTAGAAACAGTTGTCTGCCAATGCTTTAAAGTGACCCACATTTTCCTTGTTGTTGAATTTTAGCAAACAGAAAAGTGCAACAAGCAGCTTGCTACAGATTAACCAATTTCAATGGACCACACATGGCAATGTCCAAAAGGGACAGGGGAGTCATGTTTAACCACAGCGTCCCCACACATTCCTCCTCGGCAGTCACGTGAGTGGTCAAGGGAGCATCCACTCTGTATGAACTGATGTTTCATTTTTAGTAGAAAGATGGTCCTTCCTCCATGACCGCTTTGCAGATTACGGATATGGTAGCAGAGGTGCATTCCTTTTGCAGCTTGTTCAGTTCCAAATGCTTTATTTTTAATTTTTTTCTCTAGGTTTTTATAAGCTTCCTGCTGTCAAAATACAGTTCTCAATTGCTTTTGTAGAAATAATCCTGAAAGGCAGAGGCATTTAAAATCCCCCCCAAATCCTCGGTATATTAACAACAGCAAAAAAGATAGCTGGGCTGTTCAAAAATATCATCAGTAACACGAATGTCATTTGCATTGGCTAGTGTACAAAGAGCAGCAAGTCATAATAAAAGAAACATTATCCGAGCAATAACCCTTCCCCCCAGTTTCTCCCTTGCAAAAAAAGAATTTTCTCAAAATATTTTTCCTCCCGGCACTCCAGTGTCTGTGAATCACATACATTCAAAAGCTGCAGTTACTCTGTAGATCAGTTTTTCCAGTGTGAGCTTTTAAAACCAGTTGTTTTGCCCAACCTCTCCATGAGGGTTGCACAAACAAAATTATACCAGCTGGTGCTTTTTCAGCTAATGGGACATGTTGAATTTGAAATCAAAGCTAAGAGCTAAGGACTTCGGGGTAAAAAGGAGGCTTTAAAGCCCATGTCCTGCTCATGTTAGCAGAAGGATTACTACAAACCAAGGATTAGTATTGCAGGATTGTCCCTGTTAGGTGCTCAGGGGTGCAGAGTGAGATACTGCAGCACAAGCATGGGTCAGTGAGCGCTTGGCTGGTGATACAAAGCTGTCTGCTCCCAGGGAAAGTAAAAAAAGAAAGCATGTTGGCCATGCAGCTGCATTTCAGCAGAGAAAGAGAAGGAGGGTTATGCCTAGGATGGGTGCTCAGTACAGACTGTGGATACCTCACAAGGGCAGGCTGGGTGGTTTGTTTAGGTTCAGCCTCTTCTGTGCAGGCTTATATAGCAGGTGCCACCCAGTTTAGTTTCAGTTGTCAGTTGGGGTGAGGCTAAGAAAAAAAGCTAGAAAAATGCTACAATGTTTTGACTGTAATGGGGTCATCTGTGATGGCAATTTGTTTAGAAAAATCTCCCCCTGCCACTAATTGTGAGAATCCTGTGAGCATGCTGTTACGAGGATGCTTCACCAGACACCACTGGGGAGCTGGGCATGCACAGAGACACATGCAAGATCATCCTCCTCCCTCGTCCCTCTGTCCTCCCAGTATATATTCCCCAGATTTTTCTTTATTTAAGAGACTAGGATGACTAGTTGCCTAAACATAAGTGGGAACTTAAAAGCATTTCAAAGGGATGGGAGTAGGCAGAGAGGAATCCTAAAGCCTATGTGAAAACTCCGTGGCCCTCATGGAGCCAGGACTTTACCCTTTGGAGGCTGGTCTGGGGTGGGGGCTACACTTCATGAAGTCCTACGCAACCTGCTCCTTCCCTTCCTGATGCTCTGTTCCACTCCAGGTGTGGACAGACATGAAGAAAAACAAACAGGACTCATCAGTTGAGCACATTAGCCTGCGTCTGCATCAGCAATGCTCGGATATAGGGCTGCAGGACAGGATTCAGAGTATCACAGTACCTGGTGCGCTACCTCCTGTCTTTGTCATCATCTCTCTCAGTGGCAGCAATAACTTTATTAACTGTGCTTCTCCCCAGAGAGAGTTTGCACAGCTTATGTACATATCTGGCTTGTAGGAGGATATTCTAGACAGTCATGAATTTTGAGCAGTTACTTTGGATGGAAATTATTGACAGTTCAGACACTGAGAATAAATCATTTGGATTCGAAGATGTGTTGATTAAAAAGTGCCCTTTCCCTGATCAGTTCAGCTGATTTTTATGGCAAGTCACCTTGCTGTCCCAATCCTCAAACACATACTCTACACTTCTGCCTGCATTCAACATGCAGGATTTTGTAGGGCATGAAATCTTGGACCCATTTGCATTAGAAAATGGTCCGAAATTAAAATTCTAGTACCACCAAATCAGCCCATGCTGGAACTCACTGTCCTGGTCCCTTTGTGAGAACTAGGTTAGAGAAATTAATGGAAAGATTTCCACTGACCTTAACAAGAACACTTACACAAGATGCTCGAAGGATGCAAATATTTACCTTCAAAACAAAGAACATAATTTACAAGATCTGCCGAGAACACCTTACTGAACGACTCGGTCACTGGCTGGTATTTAAGCAGGACATTAAAAAATCATCCTTAACTACAATTCCTATTAGCATATTACTTTTTCTGAACACAAATAGCAAAACAGATCATTAGCTCATTAAATCTGCTGATGCAATGTTACTTAATCAATCTTCCTGTTTCTAAAAGTTGCTAGCCTGATAATCTAGGCAAGAAGATGGAAAGAGAAAAGAGATAAACAAGCACACAAGGAAGGGAAACACTACTTTTCATTGTAGAAAATATTCTGCTTCCTATTATGTAGCTTTCAAAACACATGGAAATTAGATGCACAGCTACACCTGCATGTAAAAGCCCCAGCCAAGTGTTATATGCATAACAACAGGAAATAGGTATGTAAAGTTTATGAAGCATATCATGGCCTAATTCATGTGAGAACGGTTTGCTGTACTAATGGGATTTTGTTACATAAAGTGTGGTGGTAAGGCACCGGAGCTTCAGACAGTTTGCAAGCGTACTTTTACTACTGGGGTGTTTTCCAGAAAAAAATATGGTGAACCTTTATCTCCACTGCATCCCTGCAAGCTTCAGGTTTATCATGTTGTCCCACGTGGGCCCACAGCTCTCTCCAAGGGCAAATAATCGATAATCAGTGACAAACAATGAAAGGAACAAACCTGTCCTATGAGGAATAGGTACCAGGTGCAGTACCAGCTTCAGGATATCTTTGAATCACTGTGAAACTAGTGGCAGGGGAAACACATTTGAGTTAGTTGTGAAATTTGCCCATGCTGCTAAAATAGTGCTATTACATTTAGAGAAACATGTTGTATGTTTAAGTTTTCTGGGAAAGCTGATTTACCAGTTCTGCACTTCACAGAAACAAGCCTTAGTTCCCCTTGTCTTAGTACAGGGATTTTATTGGGACAGTTGAAAGGTACGTTTACAGAGTTGCTTTGTACTTTAATGTTAGTAAGCTTTTTCATTGGTATCAATAAATTATCCCGCTCACATGTTTAACATGCCTTTGGTATGCATTGCCAGATAAATCCTTTATTGTCTATCTGGCAGCTTGCTCAGTTCCCACAAGGCACATTTTTAAAACCCAAATCCTGCCTTATTGCTAGCTAGTGCCTCTCCCACTTGATAAATTGAATTTACCACTTGACAGAATTATGTAGTTGGTGGCACTCAGCCCTTCCTTTAAGTAAAAAAAAAATGTGGCTGGGAATATACAAAGCATCGATGGGTAGCAGGAAGAGTTGGGAGGTGCCATTACCTATTTTCACCCACAGCCCTTTTCTAGGACCCTGCAGAACAAAATCCTTCTGTTAATTTATTTCAGAAGAAGGACGTTCACACTGGTGAACTGATTATCCCAAAGTGATAAGCTCTGAAAACGCAGTGAGTGCAGTGGGGTGGTTGGTATTCAAAGGCTAGGCTTAAACTACTAGTTTAGGTGACATTCCAACTCTGTAATTTTTAAGTATCACCTGACTGAGCGTGTTTGTAATGCCCAGACTCCTAATTATACCTAAAATAAAAAGAAAAAAAAAAAAAGCTGTTGCCAAACATCATTTGATGATACAAGTGAAGAAGGCAGTAATTAATCCTGCAGGGACAACAGAGGACTAATTAGAAGAGCAGAAGATTTGTTTTGCGTTAGAAAAAAAGAACTTTCTCCATGAGAGCTCGGGTAAGATACCCAATTTACGAACTGAACTGTGACCTACAGCTAATGGTCCTGGCAGCAGCACTGGATGGAACCGGATTCCCAATGTATCAGCCAGAAAATGCAGTGTATGGCACCGCTCCTCACATGCTTGCCGTCTGAGGCGCGTGCATGTCCTTTCCTGCCCCACCAGCTGGAGGAGGTGGACACCAGCACAGAAGGGTTTTTTTTTTTCTAGGAAAACAAAGTGGTGACAGAGAAAAAAGAGCTGCAAACAACCCAGGGAATTTTCTGAAACCAAGCCCGGGACAGAAAAGTGCCTGAGTGTCCTGACACAGCACACATGGAAATGCTGAGCAGAGTCCTAGGGTCTGCCCAAGGCAATGAAGACGACTTTTACTAGCACTACATGGGTTCAGTTCAAAGGCCCACCACATTCCTCTGTATACTATTTACATTGAAAATTAGAAAATAATGGAGCATAACTAAGAACTTTCATTTTTTATCTCCTCTCTACCATCTGTGCTACTAAAATCTACTGAATCACTGAATGCTTGGAAGGGACCTTTTGGAAATCATTTGGTCCAACCCCCCTGGTCAAAGTAGGGCCAGCTTCAAATGTAGAGTCATACACTGATGCTACACAGTTTGCATACTCTATGCCTCTTCTGACAGGACTTTGGCAAGCAGGGAGAACTTTGATTATCCTGAAGCCCACATTTTCCTCTAAGGACATCTATATTTGAGTATCCTCTAATGGCCCTTCCCTGTCCCACAGTCGTCATCCCAGAAAGGGCTGCCAGCCTCATCCTTAAATGCCACCTGAAGAAAAGAGGAGTCTGACAACTTCTAGATAAATAAATTATGAAGATGAAAACAGCCCCTGTGCAAAGACTTGTAGGTATTGATTTCCGTGGAATATCGTCACCATTTTTGGACACCATTCTTTACATCTTTTATTCTCCCTCTCCCTTCTCTTTCTTCACTGAACAGCACAGAGCCAGTGCTCTGCCATGGCTTGGGCAATTGTCTGACAGTCAGTCACTCTGTTTACCTTGGAAGCTCTTCGCTACAATTTTTTCCTTTGTTGGACATTTCCAAGCCTTGGCCTCTTTCCACTGCATTACACAGCTAGCTCATCAATAAAACGAACATCCTCAATACACCAGAGCAGCCAAAGATCCCAAATAGGTGGCAGTCTTTCACTGTCCAAAAATTGACTGGTGATTCTCCTCTGTGCCTTGGCATTGCACACTGTGATGGAGTATCTCAACCTGTGAAAATGGGGGTACCTGGAGTATCCTGCCATAGTATTGATATAAAAAGTTAAAAACCACGATCACCACTGGCCAAAAACTGAGCATCTGAGTGTCTTTATGGAGCTCTCATTAGCAGATTAGGGGCTGAAGAACACTTTGTTTCTCAATGCATGCTGAGACATTTCAGCGTTCCCTGTAGTGCTAGCCACACCTATATAAAGGTGCTTCTGTGATGGAAACATGGTAAGTAAGTGGTATCTTTTAGAGGCACCTTTTATACAAACCTTTTTATATAAACAAGCTGGGAGCTTGAGTTATGGGTTGAATTCACTTCATTTACCCTCTAGCAGTCTCCAAATCAAGTGCCTAATCTTAAGTCATTACAGTAAATGATGAGAGACTGGAACTTCTGGAGCACAATTTATCCTACCTGTCCAAAACACCTGTCTCAAATGGACCAGATCTGAGTCTCCATTCCAAATGGGTAGGTATATATGCATATAGTGTGTTTATACATCCTTGGCAGGCAGGCAGAAATATACTCTGCCATTTCTTGGTCTGGACTGAATCTGCTCTGGACCAGATAGCATACAGTCATGTCACTTGCTGGGGGGTGGGGGGAGCACTGAGCCCAACCTAATACAAAATCCATTATATAGGGCTTTTAATTAAGGCTAATTGATGTATTCATGGCGGACAGCCAGATATACAGTTGGTGCACACCAGTAGTCTCAGACTGTGGGCCAAGCAAGCTTACGTCTCCAAGCAGAAAACAATGAAGGAAAGCACTTGTCTGCTTTATGGATAAATGGATAAAATGGCTTGTGAGAATATTTTGCCCCAGATGCCTGGTTCCACCTGCCTTGCATCAGGAGGCTGATTAGCATAATGTAACATAAATTAATATAATTTATTTACTGTGGCTTGGTCAAGCCCTTTTTGAATGCTTCTATCATTTGAGTATTCAAAATCAATATGCGCCTTCTTGTCCCACTGTGCAATACAAGGTCAATTTTCTGTATGACTAAATGCACCCTCCGTAAAGATGATTTTATTTTGTTTGTCATTTGTTAGATACCATAAGGCTGATCTTTGCACAATATTCTTTATGTCAATAAGAAAATTTGCTGCTTTTGTGCAAGAAATAATGTGGACTTCTTTAGTTTAGCTCCATCAGCACTTTAAGAATGTATTTCATTTTGAAATGCACTATAACATATTAAAACCATCAAAACACATAGAGATCATGTTATTCGTTTGTACCAAAAATATAAAGGGAAAGTCATAAAAACTATTCCCAGATGCAGAAACCTAGCTCGATCAAACTCTTCCTTCCTGTAGGCTCCATGGGAAAGCACTGCTCTCATGTCTCAGGACAGGAGAGTCACAGAGCCTGGGCTGCCATAGAGAGAGGAATCCCACTTCTCAAACCCTCTCTAACAAGCATATTAGCTGCAAAGCTATAAAGCATTATAGATCATATAGACCTAAAGATATGTCTTATCACAGAAGGTTCTTGTACAAAAAAGAACTGTAAAAAAAATAAAAGCCTTTAGATATAGCCTTTTAAAAACAACAGTAACAAAACCTATTAAAACTCTCTTCTGTAGGAAAACAGTATTTGACCACTTTAAAAACCCCAACAAACAGGTATCACTTTGATGCCACCTCACTTAGGAAAAAACTAATATTTATTTTAACACATAATCTGTCCAACTCTGACATCCAAAATGATAAGTCTGAGTTTTCTAAATGCCTAAAATCCAAGTTAAAAAGTGTCGCTTCATTCTAATATATTCCTCTGCTTCCTCACTCCCAAATTCTATATTAAACCTTCGGCTTTTTATTTTCTCTTTCAATTCAGAATGTTTTTTTTTCCCCCAAAAGCCTCCAAGCTATTTCATGAGCACAGCATCTGTTTTCTGACCCATGCAAATGGTGACATCTGTATAACGGTCTCAGTCACTTCCAGACCGACTGCTCATGCCTTGTAAATAGTACAATGTTATTTCTGCAGCTGCCAGTTCTCGAAAGTTGTCTTGGGTTCCAAAATACACTTTAAGGTCTGATACGATTATCAGATTCAACCTTCAGTTCACACCAATGCTTTCCATGTGGTGGTAAATGAAGACTGAATTTGAATCTATCAGTGAGCCTAAACTTGGGTGCCAGCAGCATCAAGTCCCTATAGTTGTGCTACTTCTGCAGAACAGTGAAAAGAAAAATGGGCAAAGCTTAATTTTGTTACTTTCAGAGTCAGCTCTGCTCTAACCCCTGTCCCCTGGCAAAGACAGAAAGATGGGAAAAAGTTTACAAATACAAATGAACTGACTCTTCACTACAACAATTAATTTTTTGCAGATATTATCCTGAAGTGCTGTCCTATCTCATATATGTAACATTACACAAAAAACGCTACTAAAGGTATTCTAGTACATTTGTTTTGGAAAGTGTTTACTTTTCTGTACACATTTTATTTCTATTCCAAACTCCAGAAAGATAAAATCCACTTATGTGCAGGCAAAATGCTTTGAACACACAAAGCACAAGGTAATTGCTAAGAATGCTGTTACCAGCATATGGCAGGAACACTGTACAGGTATAGAGCTCTTAAAGGAAAGGAAAGCATGCAGCCAAGAGCTCCCTCCATGTGGCATGTAGCTGCTTGAGCACTGGCCTAGGTGGAAGAGACACATTAGTGTCCTTATTGCACTTAATGACTATAGGTGGTTGCTTTCAGTCAAGCCTGTACAAGACTGACTCATGCTGCTTTAACAGAAAAGGAATGCCCCAGTTGACAGCACACTGGTTCACGACATGCACAACCGCAAGGGTACGGGAAAGCTGAACCAGTGCCCTGGTAACAGCTCCATGAAACAACATGTAATGCTTCGATCATGAAATTTTGGAGGCAAAATGCTTCAGAATTGTAGAAGGCAGATTTCCAGAGCAATAACCACCAGAGTCAATTCCACAAACTTGGTCTCCGGCTGCACTCTCAGTACACAGGGCTCTTCTGTAGGCTGCATCTATCATGTTTGCAAGACACCCATCACACTACTGCCTCATGCAAGGTACTAGCTCATTCCACTGAACTTGCAATGGACCATAATGGAATATCAGAGTCAAAGCCACGCTAGAAGTGGAGCTGGAAACACCATATTTGTTTCATGAACTTAGTATTTTACAGTATTTATAGCTTTTAGCCACTACACATTTTAACCAGTCACGTTTCACTTGAACTGTAATAGACATTCCAGGTTCAAATAATTTTCAAGGTCAGATTAATCCTGTTACATGTTCTCTCATTGTAAAGTGGCACAAAGTTACACCTGACTTGCAAGATAAACCTAAATAGAGATCCCTTTGCATGCCATGCAGTTCTATCTAGAATTAGTATCAGTTACAGAGAAAGAAAAGAAGTCCTTCACAAAGGCAGATGAATGCCATTAAGGCTAAAGCTTTCTAACAAAGTCACCCCCATTACCCTGCTGGCTCTTTTACAGCATGACATCGCAGTGGTTTCATGCATTCAAGGAACTTTACTAAAATCCAGCCCCGAGACAGCCTGTGTGATTCAGCTATTCACTGGGCACCTCTGGGCAGTTGCTGTGTGTCTGTCTTAACCAGCAATCCAAGTCAGGCAAATCTTCGAAGCTTGGGACTTAAACTGTACCCGTAATGACAGTACATACTCCAGCAGCCGGCAGCAACCCTGTATTTCTCTAACCCTATAACCCTCTGATTCTTTCAGGGTCCCAGGGCAGGATTTAAAGTAGAACTTTGAAGGTCCTGCTGTTCTGCTAGCGTGATTTGCCCTTGCAGACCAAAGCATGGTTGCAGAGTTCCAGGTCTGCACTTGTGAAAAAAAAAAAGCAGCTGCAAAACACAGTTGAAAGTTTTGACACTGGCAACTGCAACTGTGGAGAACTATAACGAGCAGGCAGCCTAATCACTAGCCTTGGGAAGGGCTGTCCCTTTTGGTGGCCTGTTATTCTTCCCTTTTTTTAGTTATAATTTCATAAAGAAAGGAATTGAAGAAGGGGCAGAAACAGGACAGAAAGAAACAGCAAATGAGAAAGACCATCATCTCCCCAAAAGCCTCCATTAATTGACCCAATAGAAGCAATGACTTCTTTGGCTTTCTTATGAATTTTTGGTTGTTTGTGGCTTTGGATTTCACAGTAGAAGGTATGTTCACCTTAAGATGCAGATTCCTAATTGCACTACTGCAAAAGATGGTTTGTTTTGTTTGTTGCTTTGGTTGGCTTGATTGGGTTTGGTTTTTTTATGTTTTCAGGAAGCAATTTAGTTTAGTTTGGTTTCCTAATGTTAAGTAACGGATCTGGTATTGGTGTCTGGTAAGAATGCCTACTAATTCTAAGCATGTCTTTTATTTAGCTGATTGTTAGTGATGCCTTCTGGTACACACATGTTTCAGTCCAGGCACTTCTGAAAACATGGGATCATGATACAAGAGGCTATTTAAGTGTGGAGGGGAAGTCCTTCTCTTAAGGAACCATTGTATTCTGCTGGGCTGTCCTCAAGCTGTACAGGTTAACAGCTCTGAAGCTGTAATGGCCATTTCTGCTGTGCATCAACGTGCCTGGATTCAAAACCAGTGCAAACAGAGAGGCAGAAAAACCCCACCACACTCAGGTGCAGACCCAGTCAGAGTCCAAAATGTCAGCTCCAAACAGGAGAACAAACAGGATCCAGTGCAAAAGTCTGCCCTGCTGCAGCCCCGTGAAGCCAGCAGCACCGCGTGGAGGGTGATGTTCTAGCCTAGGAGGTGGAGATAGGGTCTGAGCATAGTTCAAGACTGGGAGATGCTGATGAGAGCCAGATGAGATGAGGGTCAGAGCACCTGACAGACCTAAGGGACTTAGTATATGTGACAGCTGTTTGTGTGGGCACGGCAGGCCTGCTCTTGAAGTGTGCCCCCTGCCATACGCTGAAACCTTCCACAAGTCCAAGGCAAGGGCAGCACCCTAGGGAGGACTTCATCTCCCAACACACCCACCACCCTCCCATGCAAACATTCTCATCCAGATGTGTTGGAGTAAAGAGAATTTCATCCTGACCTGTTATTTTCTCTTGTTCTCAATGGCAGTTGCAGACTGACAAACGTCCTCAGAAAAGAGAGCGGAGGGGAATTAACAGCAGCCTTTCAACTTCAGACTTTCAAACCTGCTCACACGGCTCCCGAGGAGCTGAACTACAATTGTTCTGTCCCTTGCTCAGACCTCGTGCAAAATCTTTCTGCCAGGGGCAATGGGGGGACAGCGGGAGAGCAACCTCAACCCTACAAAAATGGGACATCCTAATGAAGATACTGACAGAACCGGACACCATCACCGAGTGCTGCAAAGAGAATCTGCGCAATGTTACTCTAACAGTTCAGTAAAAATGGCATCAGTAAAAGGCTTTCAAGAAAGTTACCTCCACTCAGGAAGTGAGAGAGTTTCTGTTAGGTTCATTTTGTTACATAAATCACCATTATTATTTCTTAGGATGTTAAAAGAGCAGGCAGATACTTGAAACAAAAGGCTGTGCATGCATAATACCCACACAAATAAATTCCAATGATCCCCCCAGCACCAGACATGGTGCCCTTCCTTGGCCACTGAGCTAAGCCCTCCCTTTTAGGAGGAGTAGGGGAATTTATCACCAAATATACAGTATATTGTAATGGAATGGTAACAGAAAACAATACTAATTCGCGTCTGAACTAATTGGAGTTCCTCCACATCAGGTTAATCTACTGTTTAACTCGGCAGAAAATACAGTGAGGAAATGAAGCTCAGTTCACCCAGCCTGAGATCAAAACTGTCATGGCAATATTGGCAGGTTAGACCCTGATTCTTTAAATAGTACATTGCCTTTGTTACACAAAAGTCATTCTTTTATTACATAATAGAGATTATAAATAAATGTAAAGTGTGCATGCAGTCAACTGCATATTATACAAGCAATATCTATGTTAATAATTGTTTCTTTGGCAGGCCAGAATCCAGCTGGACATGCAATATTTACATATCAAAATCCTTGGTGTGTTCAAGTCATATTGGATGCAAGTGAAAATATATATGTATATATATTTACTGTATACACACACACATATATATGTATAAAGGTATATATACACCTCTGCATATATCCTGTATACATATATACACATAGGTATATGCTAAAAGTGGATTTCATCTTTTTCTGATTCAGGTGAGGCAGGCCTTGAAACACTAAAAATATCCTGACGGGGTATCTGGGGGGGGTGCTGGGGTGATAAATGAGACGTGGGGGAAGAGATCTGGGGTACGTTCTTTTCAGACAATATTTTTAAAATCTCTGCCACCTGCTTCTCAAGGGCAGTCATCCTACTGCTTAGCAGCTGGATATCTTCTTTGAGTTCATGCTTGACTTCCTGCAATGTGGTTTGTAAGGCCTGCTCAGGAATAGGGTAGAAAGGATACCTAGCATCAGCCTGGATGGGGCTATGCTCCAGGGGGCTGCGAGTCTCACCAGCTTTATCCAAACGAAGGTCACTTTTTGTTATTCCACTGTCACAAGAGTCTGTTTTCCTCAATGGGTTTTTATTTACACCATTCTCTGAGTCAGTGGACTTGGGGTCCTCAGACAGCAACCCCATGGACTCAGCCTTCGTGACATTGTTCCAGTCCTCCTTCTTCTCCTCATGGGTCCCCATTGTGTTCTTCAGCCGAAGCCACCCCTTCCCATTCCCATTTTTCATCCGCATGGGACTGTTTACTTTGAGACATTTTTGGTCTCCATTTCCATTTGGTTTGAGCTCCATCGCATCCCTGTTGTTCTGCTTCACGGCCTCACTGGTTTTCACGTAAGCCAGGGACGTCTGGATGGGGGTGATCTGAGACACAGTAACCACATTGGCACCTGTGATGGAGGCCCCGTTCTGCACACTCCGGCTTTCCACCTGAAGCTGGTTCCTTTCCGGGTCAATGTGGGTTGAGCCTTGATTACGCATCTCCTTTTGCTGTTTGAATTTCTGGAAGAGTTTCCGTACAGGATGATCCACAGGGATGCTCAGTGTCACCTCGTTCTTCTGGCGCAGACGCTCCTCTTCTTCCTTCTTGACATCACTGATCTTCCGGAAGATGATCTATGGGGGATAAATTCATAACAGAGTCAATAACTAAAGGACATCGCATAGGGCAAACATTG
>NW_009911338.1:71957-76277 GCF_000696875.1 Nestor notabilis | reverse complement strand
AGAGTATTGAGAGAAGAGCCATTTCTCCCTCCTTTCTATCTTCACTTCTTGTAGTGAATTCAAATGGGGCTGACCAAGACATGGCAACCTCAGATATATGCCACTGCATAGATAGGTTACATATATATACACACATACTTCCTTAAAAGTATAGATTAAAAGTAGGTTTCACCTTTATTTTTGATGCAGAAGATGATAGAGTCTTGAAGAACTAAAAATATCCTGACACCAAGAGAAGGGAAGAAACTGAATAAAGAGAAGAAAGCAAACAAGCAAGAACCTAAATAATGTGATACCAACCTACCCATCACTCATTGACACCTGCTCCATCAGTATCTTTAGTACAGCTCAAAAGGAAACAGTAATTCAGTGGAAACTGCACAGCTGTAAGTTTAATCAACACATATACCCTTCCAGAGACTGGAAAATCCAAATGCGCTCAATACTTTTCAGCTTTGCTTATTGCTAGTTTTCTAGGAGTGGCTAGAGGGTGCAATTAGGTTCCCCATGTGCCATGTTGAGTGGCTTCACATAGCAACACAAGCATTTACTGGAGTGTTTAAATGTCTAATATGTGTGGGTATATTGGAAGCACCACGGAGAAGAACTGTAACAGGGGTGTGTGATTTCAAAACCCAGCAACAACCACTGTTTTGTGATACTATGCCATTTAATACTGCTGTTTATTCACCCTGCAGCATCTCTTGGGCCTCTATAGAAAAAAGAATGTGAGCCTTAAGCTGCAGAGGATCCAGAGAATAAAAACCTTTCTGATGATCTTATGCATGTTACTTAACTGACTTTTTTTTTTCTTTTTTTTTTTTTTTTGCTTTTTTTGTTATTGTTTATCCAGTTTTCTTGAATATGGGACTGAGGCAGGATAGGGAAATTCTTGTTCTCTGTGTGAGGATACTAAAATGAAAATTAGCATATGCAAATATGGTCTGTGTAGGATTAGTGTTAGTAAGAAAAGTAAAAGAAAGCCCCTGCACTACACAAACAAAACTGTGACAGTCAGCTGTAGGTTCTGAAGTATTCATTTGAATATCCATACTTCACTATCTATTTACTTTTTATAAAAAGGCCTCTCACGCCTGTCCATATTTGCAAAGAAATAGTTGCTTTCAAGTCTCAGATCTTCAGAAGTCAGCAGAGGAGTGCAACGATGGCTACAGCATGAATCTGGAATGAGCTGGACTTCAAAGCTTCGTTAGAGAGCTTTCAAACACAGTAAATATATCCTTGTGTACTGCTTACAGATGCAGCTGCTTATAATAATTTGGAAAGCTAACATGTTTATTAGAAGCCCAGATAAAAAAAACAAAACACAACAACAACCCAAAACGAAAACCAAAACCAAAACAAACACCAAAACCAAAACAAACAAGAGAGAAACATGGAAGATACTTTCATCTGACTCCTCTGACCTAGATGCAGCAACACACACAATCCTTTGGAAGCTCCCCTTCATTAGCATCTACCCTCATGGAGCAATTCTCTCCCTCAGTTAAGCCACCGGGGCCAGCAAGTAAGTGCAAGAGAAGATGCCCTTGATGCAAAATTAAGTAATTGCATTTAATTGAATCCAAGCTCTCTAAATGAAGATTTGGAAAGTGGGTTGTGTTGTTTGGTCTGTGCCTTTCTTTCCCTGGAGGGCAGTGTGGCACCTCTGGCAGATGATACAATGCTGAAAGCAACCAGGTGCATGGATGTGTCTCCAAGCCGTGTCTCAGAGAAGATGGCTGGTTCCACTGCTGCTCTCCGTGTCCGAATGTGCTGCTTTGCCCCATGCTGTGCCGGGCCAGAATGGCTAGGGCCTTGAAAATATCTGGGGTTAGAAAAACATCCTCTACCCTGTGTTTCCCTGGTCTCTGGCTATGATTCTATTTCACAGCTTGAGCACCCTCCTCTCCTCATTCAGCTTGTGTCTGGCGGGTGGTGGCGGGAGGCAGTTGGGGATGCTGCAAGGCTGGCAGCTGCCCACAGCCTGGCAGGGGCTCACAGAGCTCCTGTGATCAGTGCAGCACTGAATTTGTGGTTGGGAGAGGCACTTTGAGATCTTTTTGTCCTGCCAGTTGTTTATAAAGACCAAACTGACAAAAAAAAAAAAAAAAAAACAACACCAAAACACACAAAACTAAAACAAAAAACCAACCCCCAAAATAACATAGCACTAGTTTTTGATTCCTGTCCAAACTCTTGCACTTCACTGCAAACTACCCCTACCTCCCTTTTTAACCTAATCTACTCCTATTCTTTTTTTTCTCCCTTTTCTCCTCTCAGTTCAAAACATCTCCAGCCACAGGTTATCTCCCTGCACAGAATATGATTACCAATGACTGCTGCTGCCTTCTGCAGAAGAAAAGCCAAGGCTTCACTAATTTGACGCCACCTGTACCTCATACTCCTGAAATGGGCCCTTCTGAAAGCCTGGAAATCACTATGGGGTTTTTTGCCCCAGAACCACGTTGCCAGATGTTACTCAGATGAGCCAAGCCTAGTGGCACAGGGGTCTGAGCTCAAGCACTGCCATGCCTCAGCATGGGGCAAATGCTCTGGGGAAGGCTGAATGTGTCCCTGTTACAATGACAGGCAGCTGAGGTGACAAACACCATCAGATCCACAAACCTTCTCCAGCCAAGTGAGACCAAGGACCCAGTAACCACTCAGTCACAGGCTTTCTCCCCTCTTTACACCCATGCAGTGGAGAAGACACACTCCCAAAGTCCTCCTGTCACCTCCACAGGAGATGTTCCTTCAGCTTCTTGTAGAATGCAGGCAGGAGCATGGCAGAGCTCTTCAATCTATTCTTTCCTCTTTCTCTGCTTGGGTTAGAAAGTGCTACATCCTGGAATGACTGTGGGCAGCTCCTTTGAAGAAGCAAGCCCAGGGACTCATAAATCCAGGGGTTAGCTGAGAGTCAAGAATTCAGGACTGACCTACACTGGTGGAGCTGTATTTCCAAGGGAGCAAAGATGCACAGCCCTGTGCCTACGCTCCCCTTGGCTTTCTCATGTAACCTGAACGTGTCCCTAGCTGTTTGCTCTTGTTTTTCACTCTGAAATGCATAACCAAGCAGACCCTCATATCCCTGACACTGTGAGATTATGGCACTTTGGAGACCAGAGTCTTGGTCCTCATTCACCCACTGAACTACTCTGTCACCACGAAGAAACCATTTCATCCCTGCATCACCCCATAGAGACTGTCGCCTCTTCAGGACATCCAACCTCACCCAAGGGAGCACTACACCTTGCAAAGAAAGGATCTAGTCGTGGTCAGGATTAGATGATACCAGTAGAATATTTATAAGTAAAAGAACTTACACAGACAAAGAACTGGGGGGGAGGGGAAGGGGAGAAGTCAATTCTAGCAGTAATAGTTGTTTTTCACTACCAAATTTTTCCATATTAGTAATTTTTTCATGTAGTTGGATTTAATCCACTTCCACAATGGTTTAACCTAAAACAGAATAGGATTAAATGTGTTTATATGGAGATTTAATTCTATTAAACTCTAATAACTATTACTGGTTATATTTTCTCTATAAATAAGAACAGAAATACACCTCATGCAATCTGACATTCCTCAGCAAATTAGGAGCAGCTTATTTTGGATGAGCTACTTCAGTTGTCCCTGACCCTTTTCAGAGACGCTACACATAGGCCTGTCCAAACCTATGTCCCAGGAATAGACAAACCCCAAAGGAGTTAATCAGAAGAAACTGAATTAACTGTGTTTATCAGTGCACCTCAGAGTAAAGAGCCATACTCTGGTCTTACGGCAAGTGCTAAATTCATTAATGTGATGGAGATTCAGTGTAGGGCTTCATTTCCTTTATAGATGGGATTGTGAAAGACTGCCTCATATGACACAAATCCTGTCTCATGAGACCAGGTTCCTGTTTTTCTTGTTTTTAATGTATTTATTTTGGGAAGGAGGAAGAATGCAGGTGATGTTAATTATTGAGCTGGCAAAGGTTAACTGGAAGTTAACTGATGGTCAACCCTGGGAACTGAAGTATTTGGGTTATCTATAAGGCAGGCACACAGGAGACAGCAGCAACTTGAGACTCTCCATTTGATCTTAACCCCAACCTCTTTTCCCTCCCCTCTGTACCCACAGGTAACTTGGCATAACTGTGAACTCAGCTCATCACCACTTCCAAAGGGGGACCTTACTGAAAGGACAAGCAATGGGTACATTACTGCTGCAGCAGCTCCTGTGAGGTGCCAGCTTGTATAACTGAACCGAAAGCCAAGTGCAGACGAGGGCAGCAGCAATGAGAGGTCAGGGAGCCAGCTCAAGGCTGAGACACAC
>NW_009911338.1:63873-71926 GCF_000696875.1 Nestor notabilis | reverse complement strand
TGCTGAATTAATCAGCAAAGCTGTGGCCTTTCCAGACACTTTGAAATGCGTCCCTTGTCTGCTCTCTTTTTTTGTATCAGTACTGTGAAAATCATCCCCCCATGACCTTACTCTCTTCACAAAGTTCCCTTAATAAGAGACTCCAAGGAATGCATGCTAATGGACTAAAGAACTGGCAGAAGTCTTGAAGAATTACAGTGAGTTCATAAAAGTGGCAAATATTTGACTAGAGATCATCCTGTCCTGTTTCCTAGAACATCCCATGCTGTTAATGGCATTCAATACATGCCTGTCTCTCACCACAGAAATTCACAGAAACAAATAACAAAATGTAAACCGAAAGGGCACACAGTTGTCATGGTGATGAATAGAGCAGGTGTGATCTGAGTGAGAGAAAGAGAAAGCTGCACAAGGCCATCAACATAAAGATTTTCAGAGTGACTAATAAACTCTGGGTGCCCAAGCTGTGGCATCCTACAAATGTGGTTGATGTTCTGGGGATGATGGAGTCCTGCAGCAAGGGGAGACCCTGTCCTGGCAGAACTGGCCTGACTCAGCTCACTGGGAGTTTCTGCAGCACCAAAAACTGGAACAGAAAGCAAACACAACGTTTTAGTCCCCACAGCTACAGACATCTATGTAGAGCAGAAGGAGAAGCCCTGTCATAAGGCTGGACTGGGGCCACAATCAGTAACCAACACGTCACACTCATTAATGCACAGGCTAGGCAGATGTGGGTGGTGATCACCTCTCAAAAATTTGTTCCAGAGGTAACTATCTTGCCGGTATTAATATCCTGTAGAAGCTCCATCTCCCTTCTGGGTATTCTCAACCCAATGTGTTTCTCCAGATCCCTGTATTTTTGTTCCCATCTAATTCAGGAACATCCAAGAAGGCACCTTAATATATAGGTCCATTTTTGGAAATTGAAGAGTTGTCTTCAATTGCCTCCTTGGCCTGAAATGATTCAAGGCAAATCCTTCCCATGAGTTTAGCTAAAGCTGGCAAATGGATTTTAAAGTTTGTGATGATATAAACAATATCAGACAAATACTGCGATCACATATACCTCATTTTCTTCAGAAACAGTGCTAAAGATCCCCCAACAAATACAACTGAAAATAATAAGGAAATCTTAATACATGCTCTGCACAACATAGGACAAACTTTTGTGAAGACATTTGCAAAAAATACTATCAATTTTCAGCTCTCAGAGTGCACTGTAGAAAAGTAATTGTCATTTTTCTTACACTAATGATGGTGAATTTGTGTCAGATCCAGGATTTATACACAGGATACCCCAACCCATGCCGTGCTCAGGCAGGTGTGCTATTTTCCTGCTTCTAAGAACAATCTACAAAATACATCCAATTTCAAGAGCACACACACCCAGAAAAGAGTTCACCTACAAAACCTGTGTCATGTCTGAATTCATCGTCCAAGACACCTGCACAAGAGAGGTAAAGGCACTTGGAGGGTGTGAGTCATTTCACTTGCAGGTAGATGTTAAAACAAGTTAGACAAGCTGTATCCTGAAACGCCTGTTTGTCTCCTGTGTCTGCACAGGGAGCTTTGTGCATGGATGCAGACATCCTCCACTTGATGGGGGGTAAGATGTATCCAAACCCCTGACTACAGCAGTGCAAATGTCAGGGTTTCATGCAGGTAGCGTGTAAAGCCTTCCTATAAAGCTTTTCTCTGTGTATGTATGTGTGTGTACTACATCCTTCAACTGATGCTATTTTATTCCCCCCAGTATGCTGGGGTATTGCCAGTTCCCGGCTGGGATGCATTTCCAATCCAGCCTCAGAGACCAGCCAGTCCTTCCAGATAAACACTGTTATTTTAAAAGCTGCAGAGGGAGGACAAATGACAACTGCACAGAAGACCATGCCAGGTTGTTGGGTCCAAGTGAGAGCTTGTGAAAAAACAGACATTTTTGCCTGCACAAAGCAATGATACCAACCACTAACAGGAAAGGCAAAGCCCCCCTGTTCTCACCATGCTTCTGGGGAAAAGCCTCCAGCAGCTGGTGGGAAACTGAGCTGGTCTCCCCACAGCTCCTAGGAAACTGGAGCCCGTCTCCCCACAGCTCCTAGGAAACTGAAGCCCACCTGGGATGGCTTTGGCTGCTCCCATACAACCACCCTTTTGCACTGCAAATCTCATCCCAATCCCAGATGCTGAGGACAGATCCCACCCAGACCTCACCCACCACGGGCACTGTGCTCTGCTAAAGACTGTCATCACCAGCAAACCCTTCCTAGGCCATCGTTTTGATGTGCTCAGGTAAGTCTAGGGTGCTTCATCCCTCAGTCCTTGAGGACTAGTCCTCTCTAGAAGCCTTCAGTTGTCAAAACAGGGCGTATCTGGGACCCTCTTTTTTGATATTCTGAAAACTAGGCTAATCGAGCCCCATTTCTCATGTGTAATCTTTGATAAACAGCCTTGCTCCAAAACCAAAGTGTTTTTTAATTCTAGGCAGGTCACAGAGAACATGATTCACTATTAATATTTGATGTAAAAATGTTTTTAAATCTTATTTTTCAGCTTTTTCTTTTTTTTTTTAATAACCAAGATGTTAACAAATCTTCCTTTTTATTTACATGAATTAAAATGTGCTTATATTTAAAACAATGAACTATTGGAAGACTGGACAGAAATGAATAAATTAAGAAATTGCCTCACACAAGCCTTTCTGTATGCAGTTAAGCAAAACTGGAGGCCTGGGGCTGGGGCTAGCAGAGCTGTGAAATGTAGTTCAGTGAAGGGCCACAGGACAACTGTATTTGTCTTTCATCTGAAAGTCCAGCCTGTTAGCATCGTGGTGAGCTAGAGAAACCTGAACAGCTGGTGTTAATGCAAACCTTCCTTTGGGATGGATATAAGAAGCTGCTGCCATGCACTGTGGTTGGACTCACTGTGTCTGGACTGGTTCCCTGCCTTGAAAACCTGTTTCATTTCAGGTTTACTGCCCTTCCAAAACAAAAAGGGTGATGGTAGCATCCCTCAAAAGATGCAATTCCAGCTCTTAACCTCAAGAGAGAGTTTGGAGTAATGCCTCCTCCTAGGTCAGGGCATGGCAAGGAGGTAGGAGCAGACAGCTAGGATGGGAAGACCAAGTTAGCAAGACCAGCAAACACCAGCAAAGGGCTAGCAAAGAGCACTGGTTCTGACCCAACTTCCATTAACAGCTTTTTTGTACAGCTCATGCACGACAGCAGCTTCTGATCATATTGTCCTGCATCGGCAGGAGCCTACTGCACCAGCTACTAAGAAGGAGAAAAAATGACTGCTGTAGCTGAACCCAGGACAGACAGTGACAAGAAACCTGGCAGAAATAGAAAAGAGCAGAAAGCACAAAAAGCAAGAGCCAAAAGAGACTGAAGCCAGGGTGCCTCTTTCCAAATGCAAACTGCATTTAGGCTGCTTCACCTAATATACTCCTGTAAATCTCCATGTCCTCTTAGCTTGCTTTATTAATCTGAACTAAGGATGCATAACAGATGACCTGAAATGATGGCTTTATTGTTCTTCTGCTCCGTACACTCCTCAGACAGACTTCCTTTGATGTGAAATTCAGCTTCAAAACCAAATTGTTCTAACAACTGCTTTAATTGCTCTCCAGTAAATTCTCCTTAATCCTCCTGTCCCAGGAACTGTTTTGTGTTAAACTATTGCTCCATTTGTATGTGAGAAAGGAATCACTGTCCTTGGCTGTGCAGTGAAAATGACTGACTGCTGAGCAATTAGTTCATCTTTGGGATAGGAATGTTTCACTAAACAGTCTTTCATGCTGGATTTTGGAGAAAAAGAAGATTTTTGTAGGTTAGTCTGCAGACTGCTTAAAAGAAACAGTAAATAGTGGCCTTTCTGCAAATTTCCATTGATCCTGACTTCACAGACACAGTAGCATGCAAAAGCAAAAGCTTGCTACCAAGCACATTTTAATTTTGCTTTGGAGAAACTGTATTCATGTAGTTTCCTCCTAAGCAATTACAGAATTGACTTGTACGAGATGTGAAGATTTCCAATCCAAGTAACAAAGTCATTTCAAAGAAAGGAGAATTAAGTTCATGATGTTGAAAAAGCTCTTTTAAGGGAGATTTAATGGCATTTTATTTGCAAGAAAGGAGTTAATGCTTTCATCATTACTTAATAAAGATCTGTGTTCCCCAAGCTCCTCATGTAAAGAAAAAGGGGGGCATGTAGGGGGGAGAGACCCTTCAGAAGAACTCAACAACAGTCAATAACTGATTTCAGAGAGCCCAGAACTTCTACCACCTTGTTACGCTTGCTCTGTGTTTTAGAAATTGGTTACTGTAGGTCAGATTCTAATCTGGTTCCATTTTGTGTTTGCAATCAATTTGCACAGCACTCGACTACTCTTGCAGGGAGACATCTGTGCACGCTGACAGTCAATTAGGCTGATCTGCATTTGCGAACAAGCATGCGTATTAAGAAAAGAGTGGTTGAAAGTTTGCCCCATCTACTTCATACTTGGCATGGATCTGAAGGCATCCTGTTTTACTTTAAAACATGTCTGAAGAAGAAAGAGAAGAGAAGCAGGCAGACATCCAAGTCACATTTGTCACATCCCAAGAGCGTCATGGCCCAACACAGCACCAGGCTGGAATTCAGGAAGATGAATTATTCTGCTGGCCTGACCTTTGGCCAAGTGCAAATAACACTGTCTCTTTATGTCTCCATCTTTCCCTGTGTAAGACAGGATAATAACACTGCCCTAATTTCTGCAATTAATAGGAGATTCCTCTATCACTGTTAACTATTTACAACCAAGGGACTAGGATCTCTGGCTGATAGCAGAGAGAGGTCACTGGTTTGTCCTGTTGTCGGAATCAAGAAAGGTCATTAAAGAAACAGCCACAAAGAAAATACACATAGGTGTTCTCAGGATTTCAACTCAAGATTAAGGGCCCAGGCACTGCTGCACCCCGAGAGCAATGCACAAGGGATGTAAAATGCTACACAAAGTCCTTTCCTGATGCTCTAATACATCAGTCAAACCTTGATTAAGGGTAGCATTGACACCTACCTTTCAAGAAAGGATCAGTCAAACAGCTCAGCTTGAGTGATAGGCACTGATTTCTCAAATGGTGTGATTACACGTTTAACTAACCATGTGCTCAGCTAAGGAGTCAGGTTTCTAAAAGAAATGCCAAAGCCTCTTACTCTATTTGCACAATCGCACACTTTTACACCCATCACAAGAGCAATTTTTGAGAGCAGCTCAGTCTCCTGACTAAGGAGCTCTTCTGTTCTTCCAGTTGCACAGACCTCAGCACCTCCTGTCCATACATTCAGCACTTACAGATGCCTTCTTCTTTTTATACCTCAGGGAAAAACAATGCATGGATTTTCTGCTGCCAGCTTAGCTGTTACATCCAATGCCTGTAGGGCTCTGTGTTTCTGCTTGGAAAGGATGCTGAAGAAGGGCACTGTGCATCTTTGGAAGTGGGGAGATTTGCCCACTTCCAGTGGGTTTTTAAACAAGATTCTGGAATTGAAACTTACCACTTCTTTTGCTGCTTTGCCCTCATTATTTTCTTTTTTCTTTGCTTCAACAAAATAGCATATGCCTTACCATGTGTCTTACCAAGCAGAATGGCCAATTCAGACTTTTCTCCAATACTATCAAAGACAGCAAAACACACTTTCTACATACAAAATTATTTAAAACAATAAACCAGAAAGGCTACTTTATTTATAAATGTAAGGTAATTTCCAGCCAAGGTCTATTGCTGGTTGGCCAAGTTTAGGGTCAGTCCATTACAGAGAAGAGCATCGACCTGTGTGGCCTCAGGAGAAACTGAACTGTGACCATGATCCAAAGAGACACAGTCCCTCCCATGTGGCTTCTGTCATAACTGGGGGCAATGAAGCCTAGCTTTAGGGTTGATGGAAACAAAATCCTTTTCAGTACCCTAAATCCTACACTGGACTCAGTACAAAGACTAATCTGGACCCAGGAGATGAAACACTTTGTTGAATCAAGCCCTGATTTGTTTTCTGTACACAACACAGAGATGGTTAAGCAACAGGAAACTGAGCAGAAAGCAATTTGGGGATAACTGTTGCAGCCTATTACTGAGTAGTGTCTCATGGGAACCCTTTTTCCCTCTCACTGGTTGTTTGTCCACTTTGGGATTTAAACTCACACTTTCCTTTACTCTCTAACAACTCTTCCATGCAAACGAGTCTAGTCTGGGTTGGTCATTTGGTAGGTGAGCAAAAGAAAAGGTTCCTGCTGCTTAGTGCTTCCTTCTACCAATCTCTCCTTCTTGCAGATGTACTCTTGATGGAGAGCATCACGTATTTGTCTACGCTTCCCCTTTTCTTCCTTACAGATGAAGTTATTAGAGGGAGCAAAGGGCTGGGAAATTTCTCATACTTCTTTGCCTGGCACTAAGACAGAGAGAAGAGCAGATTTCTACACTCTCACTGGACTTTCTTTGCTTGATCTTGCAGATGTTTCTTGCTCTGTATAGCACAGAGCTCCTGCAAGAAGGGAAGCTGAGGTACCTACAGAGACCATGGTAGATTTCCAGGTCCTGAGAAAGAGAAGCCCTGCAGAAGGCTAAAAACCCAAGCTCAATAGATCCAAGATCTTTCACTGGATGTGGAAGAGAATCACAGCAAAGATGGCCTCCACCCACCACAACAAAACAATCCCATGAGTTTTAGAACTCCACATTGATGTAAATAGCTGGTGCCACATACCAAGTGGTACACTAAGACCATGTTGCCACTACCAATCCTGCCAGCACATAAACATGAGGTACCCGAGGGCTCAAGAGTTGAAGGCAGCTTCCCATTGCCTCCTAGCCCAGCTGCAGGGTGGACAGTTTCCAACTGGTCATGCAGGCTTGGTCCTTGCAAACTTGCATTGGCCATTGGATCAATATCTGCTATTGGCACTGGCTTAATGAAATGTCAGTAAGCTGTGGGGTCAATTGATTCAGGCTTTGCTGTGGTACAGATGAGTTTCAGTCTGTGCATTTTATTACAGATGATTAAAAAAATGAAACTCCTCAAAGAATGCAACCTTCGATTTACCCAGTGCAGTATCTCCTAAAAGTGACATGCTTCTCAGCATAAATAAAGAAAGTTCAAAGCCTCCAGATGACAGTGGGGTGGTTTAAACTTGGGACAGGCTGCAGAAATGATACATTCTGGGATGGTGGAAAAATGCCAAAACACTTTTCAAGCTGCTCTTCAGCCTGATTTAACTTGAAACAGAATCTACCACTCTTCTTTCCCTTTTCTTTATTAGTCTTCCAGGTGGACAATGAGGAAATCTCTTCAAGAAGCCTGAGGGGACTCAAGAAGGACTTCAGGGCCTTGGGGTGACTAGTTTAGGATTTGGGAGCCCAAGTAGTGTTCTTGTCCTCCCTGCCACTCACAGTCAATGACAATGATTACATTAGAAAAATCTCTCATTAATTCCTGTCTCTGTGACTGGTGTTGGTGTCAGAATTTTGGGGTTTTGACCATAGGTCAGTCTACATGGCACCAGGTCTTCTGGCAGCAGATGGGGTACACCTATCCCAAAGGGGGAAAGGGATAGCTAGAGCTATTCCTTGATATCCCAAGAGCTAGCAAGGCTTGTAGAGAGCGCTTTAAACTAGATTTAAAGAGGGAAGGGGCTCACTAGAAATGAGCCATGGGGTAACATGCTGCTGTTGGAGTCCAGATCCACAGGGCAACTTAAATGCCAATGCCCACAGCATGGGCAACAAACAGGAGGAGCTGGAAGTCATTGTGCAGCAGGAAAATCATAGAATCATAGAATAGTTAGGGTTGGAAAGGATCTTAAGATTATTTAGTTCCAACCCCCCCCTGCCATGAGCAGGGACACCACACACTAAACTATGTTGCCCAAGGCTCTGTCCAGCCTGGCCTTAAACTCCTCTGGGGTTGGAGCATTCACAGCTTCCTTGGGCAACCTATTCCAGTGCCTCCCCACCCTCACTGTGAAGAACTTCTTCTTTATATCTAACCTAAAGTTCCCTTGTTTAAGTTTAAACCCATT
>NW_009911338.1:0-63825 GCF_000696875.1 Nestor notabilis | reverse complement strand
CACGACATAATCACCATCACAGAAACATGGTGGCATGGTTCGCGTGATTGGAGCTCTGCAATGGATGGCTGCAGGCTCTTCATAAGGGACAAGCAAGGAAAAAGAGGTGGTGGGGTTGCATTGTATGGGAGCGCATCAAGTGCCCTGAACTCAGTGCTGTGAGTGAGAAGGCTGAATGTTTGTGGGTGAAGATCAGGGGGAAGGCCAACCAAGCAAATATCCTAGCAGGAGTCTGTAGCCAGGATGAAACAACAGACGAAGTGTTCTTCAAACAACTGGGAGACGTTTCATGATCACTTGCCCTTGTTCTCATGGGGAGCTTCAACCTACCAGATGTCTGCTGGAAGTACAATACAGCAGAGAAGAAACAATCTAGGAGATTCTTGGAGGGTGTGGACGATAACTTCCTGACCCAGCTGGTTAATGAGCCAACTAGGGGAGATGCCTGGCTAGATTTGCTGTTCACAAACAGAGAAGGACTAGTGGGTGATGTGATGGTTGGAGCCTGTCTTGGGCAAAGCAATCACGAAATGACTGAATTTTCAATCTTTGAAGAAGTCAGGAAGAAGGTCAGTAAAGCCTTCACCTTCTGACTTTGGCCAGTTGAAGATGCTGGCTGGCAGAATTCCTTGGGAAACCTTACTGAAGGAAAAAGGTGTCCAGGAAGGCTGGACACTCTTCAAGAATGAAATCCTTAAGGCACAGGAACAGGTGGTCCCTATGTGCTGAAAATCAAACCAATGGGGAAGAAGACACTTCTTCAATAGATTGAAGATATTAGGAACAATTTCTTCACAGAGAAGGTGTACAGGCATTGGAACAGGCATCCCAGGAAAGTGGTGGAATCACTGTCCCTGGAAGTGTTCAAAAACTGTGTAGGTGAGGCCCTCAGTGATATGGTTTAGTGGTGGTCTTGGCCGTCCTGGGGGAATGGTTGGACTTGATGAACTTAAAGTTCTTTTCCAACCTAGTTGATTCTATGATTCTATGTATTGGAGAAAGAAAGATTCATGTTGCTGCCTCTTTTGACAGATGCTACAACCAGGGCACAGAAAAGTCATATATCACTATCCCAGGGTCCCTGAGCTGCTGAGTGCATGAGCAGGGGAGATGGAACCAAATTTCCAGCCCAGAGCCCACATAATAGGAAACACTATACTAAAAAAGATTAAACACATAAAGATATTTATTAAAGCAAAATAAAATTATTAATAATGCAATTTATTTTCACTACTGTCCTGTCTGGGAAATATAGTTCTGGATTTGAAATAGTTGGAAGGATTCAACTGTAACTGCAGTTAATCCTGAAATTAAATCCAGTCCAGGACAACTTTTCTGTTGTTCGGGTTTGTGTTGAAACAGGGGTGGGGAGGTGGGCAGCACTATCTCTATTTAATGAATATTTTCAGGTGATCTTGTTTTTATTCCAATGAAAAAAAAAAAGTCAAAATCTTCATGTTTGGCTTCTGGCCAGCCCTACTTGTCACACACACAGTATTCCTACATATCCTTAGCACAAAGCCACACAGAACATGGGCACAGAGGATTTGCAGAATTTATGGTTTGCTCTCAGTGCTTTTGCCTCTTATGTGTTTCTGCCTGAAGACCAAATAGTCTCAATAAATGCTTAAGTGAGACTCTCCATTTACAAAGTAATACATCAGCAAAAGAATTGCAAATTGTTCCCAAATGAACTATTCTCTCGTCTCTGCTTTAAGTGGAAATTTGAATTAATTGGAATCATTATGTTGGGGTTGGTTTTTTTTTTTCCTTAAATATTATTGTACCAGACTGTAAAGTGCCTGAAATTTAATCTGAAGTCTTCAGACCTGAATAAGTGTTTTGCATCTGAAAGCTTGTTGATTTTTTCCATCTATATCCACTAATCTAACAAAAGAAAACACCCCTTGCTATCAGTCTTGCTTCTGACACTGAGGACATTCTACCTGGCTTACAGAAACTTTGTTTCTATGTGGAAAGTGCTATCAGCTACTCTGTTCACTTCACCATTTTCAAGGTTTTGTTAATTTATTGAAAAGCTTTTAAAACAGGAGCTTCAATTAAAACAATGCATTTCTAGCGCAAGGTAGAACACCATCAGTTTTGTTGGGAAGTGATGAATCAGAAATGAACAAATAATTTTAAAGGGTAGAACATGTGGACCACAGACACAAATGAAAGGGAAAATGGGCAGCCTCTGTACCTCAAAGATCCAAGACATCAAATCTTGTTGTGTTTTACTGTATTACAAAACAGAGCGGTAAAACATGCTGCGCTATCACTTTCAGACATTCCTCATCTGAATCAGGTCTAATAGTGGAAAATAGTTTCCACTGACTCCACATTCAAGCTAATTCAAAAGTATGGTAATATTTCTGAATGGAGCAGATTTAGCCTGGTGGCTGAACAGTCATTTGTTTGTTTCCTATTTGCTTCTAGATCCCAGTCAAGGACCCAGCCTTTTAAATGCTTGAGGGGCTGAAGGTGAAGGCATGTCTATGTCACACCAAAGAAAGGCACAAGGACCCCTCCTGTAGCATAGTGGTGTTCCCTCGCAGAAAGGGAGGATTAATTAGGCCCCTTTGAGAACTGCTCTAACCTGGCTCTGCAGCTTTGAAGTGCAAAAAGCTCACACTGCGCCATGGTTCTGCTTTCAGCTAGCCAAACATGCCAAAATGACCTCAGAGTTACTTCTTTTTCTTCTTCACCCATAAATACTATCTACTGCCATATCAGAGAAGACTGAACCCACCTGGACCAAACTAAGGGAAGTCTGCACAGTGCTCACTCCCTTTCCACAGATCTTTTGGATAAAACCCAAGCTCAAATGATGGTTGGACATATCCCTGTGGCTACCTTCCCCATGGGATGTCCTGCAAATGGGATGCAACCCACATCTCTGCTGCTCAGCTCAGAGACACCAGCCCAAAATCCACTGGTGGTGTGATTTGGCAATTCTTTTAAGTTGAAATCAAGACTCAGAAAAGATTAACAGCTCTGGTAGGTCATTCACAGACTGAAAGCCAGGGTCAGCCCACTGCGTAATAGATGTGAAATAACTCAGTTAAACCATTGGGAAATCCCAATTTAACAGGAAAAAGTCCAAAAGGTCTATTTCATTTAACTGCAGAAAGCTCTGTGAAATAACCTTAACAAGTATCCCTGGGATTCTTCAAGAGAAATATCTCACCCAGCAAGAGCTAAAATTTTCCCAGTTGAGAGTTCTCACTTGGCAATGTGTGAGTATGGAGCGCTGGTTGTTGAAATATACTGTAATTGCTTTTAATATGATCACAGCCAGTGCTTCAGTAGGGAGGAACCCTTAGAAGGGAAAAAAAAAAGACCCAAGATATGAACATGCAAATATTGAAGAGTATCCAGTCAAGAAGAAATACACTACGAAGAGGATGTGCTACTTTTACGTAAGCATCTCCCTGTAGACAAAAGTGGTAGAGATGCCACTGAGGGTGCTTTAGCTCAAGAGATTGAAGGAATTTCAGTTTTTCAGAGGCATCTTTAACTGTCAGCAGAGAAGGGGCCTTCTATTTATGGCATAATCAAATGAAAAATTTTTAGAGAGCAAAGACCCTATTTCACTGATGTTGCCAATGTTTCCTTGCACCCGAACCTGCAGCAGTGAAGAGCTTTTCCTTTCTGGGGCAAAAAGTCAAGGAAAATCACCCACAGCCAAAAAGCATGGAAAAGAGCTATCCACTAACTACTGAGCTTCTTACAACAGCATGGAAACACTGCATCAACCACATGAAACTTCACCACAAAGAGAAGCGTGCTGTTCCCTGAAGGTTACTTGTGCAGAAATGAAGTTGCTAATGACAGTTCTATCAGAGACTCTTGCAGGCAAAACCAGCAGGTTGTCTATGTGACAAACACACAGGGAGAATGAAGTTCTCTGACTGTCCCCAATGGGACTATTAGATGTTATTTTCGAACCTCAGAAGATGTGACTGAGGAACCCAGCAAACGGTGACTCTGCAGAGCTTTGTATTTATTTCTGAAGGGTATTAGCAAGAGGAAGAGACAGCACAAAAGAGTTAACCAGTGGGGTTATGGGGATGGGGTAAACAGATGGTGTGGTGAAGAACCATTTCCTTCCCATTTACATGCTGATTACATTAAATCAATCCCTGGGCTTTCATGGCAATAAGCTAAGGCTCTGCTGGGAAGTATTTAAATGATCTGGCTATATCCTATTTGTGGGTATCATTCTACTGTATCCAGGCATTTAGTCTATTTTAGGGGAAAAAGTCCTTCAATTGTTTTCATGTGATTCTTCATGATCTTTACTAATACCTGTATCATAGCCATCACCTCTTTTCTAGATGTGGATCTCTGCAAAGCTCATCAGCACTGTTTTATGTTCCTATCCATGTATTTAGGCACTGACACAGGATGCTCCTTAGGGGCTGAGCCTGCTGGTTTTGCAGCGTTAGCTTATCGTATTGCTCCAGACCCAAACAAATTAGTTTGTAATCCTCAGTATTGTATAGTTTGGCAAATCTGGCTTTAAAAGTGATCAGAAATGACCTCCTCGTGAAAACAGACAGAGTCTACTTGATTTGTCTTCTTTTCCTGCCTGGGGCTAGTAAAGAAAACCCTGTACCTACACAAATAATAGGTCTTTGCAATCAATAACATTGATGATTCTGTATTTTCCCATTTGTGACTGCACTGCACCCTGTTCGCACACTGTTTGTATGCTTTCTATCACTCCCTGTGCCCACACAATTAACAAAAAACACCAACTGGTACAGGATAAATGCAGCTGCAAGGATGCAGACAGATACCAGGCAGAAGTAGTACGGATCTCTACCTCTGGCTCTGTTACTTTTCACCTCAGACACTGCGTTTGCTTCCCAGAGGTCCTTTAGACCTCTGAGACTTTGGCTAAAGCGTCCTCTCCATTTTTCTCTGGTTTGATTTCTTTTCAGGTGTCTGAAAAAATCTAGTGAACCCTAAGCCTCCCACATGAGGCAGCAGTTCTTCAGTTACCTTCTCCCAGGAAGGCCTTGTCCAGGCACTTCTAGGAGGTCAACTCTTCTCAGCTGGGTCCAGCACCTACCTCAGATGCTAGGGGATGCCTACAGATGTGCAGCTGTGCCAAATGTTTCACCCAATGGGCAGGGCTCATGATCCATGGAGCAAGAGCAGCTGCCCACCAGAAGGCTAGCAAGGCTGTTGGGGATTTTGCAAGGCCAGTCTCTCTCCCAGCAGAGCCCTTATCTACCCTATTAGCAGCTATCTGACATGTTGGATTGAATTTGAGCACAAATGGTCTGGGAGGAAGTCCTTCATGGGACACATTACTGATGGACCACAGAGCAAACAGTGCCTTGGTTAAAACTTCCTACAAATGTTTTAAGTTATGGCTGATGGTTCATGTAGATAGTCATGTTTGGTATATTCATGCACGGCTGCATTGAGCTTGTAAATTATTATTCATGTACTTTTGTAGAATATCTTGAAGTTATTGGCTAATGGACAATTAATAACACATGAAAACCATCCATGATTCACTTAATTCATTTACACTTCTACTATAGCCTTTTCCAGCATGAGGGCTAATACAACCTGGGAGAAGAATGGGACTCATATATAATTGAGCTGCTCTGAACTACCAACTGTTCCTTTTAAAAATGGATTTGCTTTAGACACATGATGGAGACAGAAGTTCATGACAATGGCAGGCAGTCAAGGAAGGCAAAATTGGAGAAAATAGTGAGGCTAAACACAGAAATTAATTGTGGGGCTTCTAGGATGCACTGATAAGGTCAGGGAGACAGAGAAGGAAAACTGGATGTCTGAGCACTGAGAGGCAAGTGATGGGCACAAATGGAAAAGCAAAGCTAACCTTAATAAAAATGCTACATTTCAGCTGACAAGTAGAAATACCCTGCTTAGAAGTTGCTGCTCTTTGCTGCTGTCATCTGCTTGTTGCTTAGGTCCCCATTTTCACATTTTTAAGGAGTGCAAAGTGTTTTAGGCTCTCAGAAAAAGCCAAAGCCTGTTCCTGTGGTAACAGGAGTGCTGTCATTGATAGAAAAGAGAGCACAATGAATTGTCTCCAAAAGGGATATGTACTCACAGAGCACGGAGTGTTATGTCCCTCTGTTCTGGAGGTACAGTGGCTGATGGAAATATTTAGAGAGGAAGCACTATAGAAAAATCTTCCCAACAGCTGAGATAGCTTTGTGGAGTAATAATAAAATAATCTAAAATTCACCTAAATGTCTGAGGGACATCACAAAGTTCAAACGATCACTGGCAGTTTAAATAATGGAGTCAAGAGAATGAGAGACTTTTATAACTGCTTGCACTATGCTCCCTTTTTTAACAGTAACTTACATCGGAAAACTATATTATGTTTTGTTATCTTTAGGAAGAGAAAGAAATTAAGACTAAGTGCTGTGAAAACTGAGAAGTAAAAATATGAGGAAAAAACATGGATTAATAATATATATTCCTTCCTAAACACATGGAATATTTTTGCCTTTAAGCAAGTTGCTCAGAAGTGCAATAAGAGGGTACTCAGCTTATTTCAGGTGGTTCCTTGAATCCCTCTCTGGCCACCTCTGGCATATATGTAAATCAGCTACCCTCAAAATTGCTTCTCCAGACTTCCTTTGCATGGGACCTAAACTGAGGCATCTTGCTAATCACAGCCAATGACAATTAAAAAAGGAACAGTCAATCAGCCATCATTAAGTTGGAAGTGACAAGCTGGGTTTTATTTTTAGCTAAAACTAGTGGGATTCATTCAAACAAAGTTTCTCTTGCACATTATGGGTGATTTAATACTTTGCTACCTGTACTGTTTCTTGCTGTAGAAAGCAGCCCAAAAATAGAATTGAAAGTAAGGTAAATCTAGGATTTGCAGGACTGCAATGACTATCACATGCTGAACTAGCACATTTCGGTATTACTGCATCTCTGAAGCGAGTGCTGCAAAACAGTAGATGGATGGATTTATACTTGTACAGAAAAGAAAGACCTTACACAGGGAGTTTTATTTAGCATTTTACAGGCTCATAGTATGTAACTGGTGAGAAGCCTTTTTGTGCAGCCAAGAGAAAAACCTGTTCAAAGAGGGTGAGACAAGAATAAAATCAGTGTTTTCTACAGTGCAAAACAGCTGTGAAATTGTCCCTGATCACTTCTACATTGGTCAAAATGGATCCCATTTTGGGCAGAGACAGTAATCTCCCACTTGGGCAAATGCTAAAGCTCTGTCTGCTCCTTCTGAAGCATACGGGAATCCATTCATATGATCCCAATGAATAGGCAAGAAGTTTTCTTTCCTCAGCCATGGTTTTTGATGCATTGCAACTGGCATTCCACGTCTTGCAGAAATAAGGTTTGGGGAGTGAGAAGTCTGGTGTAGAAACTAATTTTCATACCTACAAGTCATGCTGTACTGTGCCACTAAAACTTCTGGCATTCAGCTCCAGAAAGCAACGATGGAAGCAACCAGAGCCCTTGGAATTAATCACCTTTTTTGTGACTTTCCCCAATTTTTCTGTGGTTATCGTGTTGAAAAGGTTGTAGATCTACACAGTAATTAGGCTCAGCAGCCCACACAAGAAGAAATCCATTGCTCTGGGCTAATTGTTTGGAGGTGTGTGAGAACACAGCAGACCTCTTTCACCACTTTCTGTGCAAAGCCTACCTGCTAGGATGCTGGTCACCTCGGCATAAGGCACAGTTCTACACAATGGAGGTGGCCCACAAGCAGGGAACCGCCTGCAGCAGTAGCAGCTCCCAGGCACACTGAGAGCATCACAAAATAAATTGTCAACTCTCAGCAGTAACACAAATGCATTTTTAATACTCCCACGGTTTATTAGGTACCAGAGGAGTCACATAAACCTATGGGAAGATCTGCTTTCTTAGGACACCTGCCCAAAAGAGAGCTTGCCACAGAGCTAAGCCTGGCAATGTAACAGCCCATGAGGGAAGGTCAGAGACAGGGATGGTGATCCATTTGGTTCTGCTGCTGGCTGAGCTGCCAGTGCCCATGTTAATCACAAAATCCAAACAGAGGAGGCTGATGACAAAACCCCCTAACTGGCAATCAAAAAAAAAATGGCAGTGTTGCTTCCCACTGCACCATGCACATTCCCTCCCCTTCCCTAGCAGTTGGAAGAAATTAAAAGCATCAATTTTAATCAATGAGGGGAGGTGAACACAAAATGTTTATTTTTTAATATTTACAAGATTAAAAATAGCAAACCTTTGATTTTTTTTCATCATCATTCAAGTTCTGTACAAGCAACACTGCCCAGAATCAATACTAGCAGACAGCCTGCAGAAAGCTGAGTCAGCTAAGGAGAGTCTCTTAATTATGAGAACCTTCTAAAGAAGAAAATGGTATTAATTCACAGAAAGCACAATAGCAAATAATAGTTAATCTAGCTTTTCACTCTAACATAGCCAGTTTACATTTTTGTTTCCCTATGGATGCTGCCTATCCCTGACATTTCCTGTTTAATGATCTTTCCACATACAAATAAATCACTCAGATGACTGAAGAGGAGATGCTCATACCTTTTACTGGGATAAATCAGCAGAGTGCCTTTTATAACAGCTGTTGAGCCTCTGTGTGTAGAAAGCAGCGCATCAGCACACATGATTTTCTTCTGCAGCCATACCATTGTGTACAAAGATCCTTGAATGAAAAGTATGCTAAACTGCCCAGCATTTCTCAACAAAAACAAGCAGTATGATAAACAAAATCAAATGTCCTTCTGATTTAGATTTAAGACAGGGAAGCTTCACATCTAAAACCAAAAGTAAGTAAGTCTACCTCTGATTATCAGAACTGTGCTCAGTCCTACTTTTAACATGGTTGGTGGTTGTCCTGGGTTCAGCTACAGCAGTCATTTTTTCTCCTTCTTAGTAGCTGGTGCAGTGCTGTGCTTTTGACTTTCAGCCTGGGAACAACGCTGATAACACCGATGTTTTTAGTTGTTGCTAAGTAATGTTTACTCTGACCAAGGACTTTCTCAGTCTCATGCTCTGCCAGGGAGGAGGGGAAGCCGGGAGGAAGCAGAGGCAGGACACCTGACCCAAACTGGCCACAGGGGTATTCCATACCACAGCACGTCATGCCCAGTATATAAACTGGGGGGAGTTACCCGGAAGGCCCAGATCACTGCTCGGGTCGGGCTGGGTATTGGTCGGCGGGTGGTGAGCGGTTGTGTCCTCTCCCCTTGTTATTTCCCTTATCATTATTATTGGTAGCAGTAGTGGTTTGTATTATACCTTAGTTACTGGACTGCTCTTATCTCAACCCATGGGAGTTACATTCCTCCGAATGTAACTTTTTTTGCCTCTTGCTCCTACAGAAGCCCAGTCAGGATGTCTGAAGAAGGTATTTAATTTAGAAATTATATTCAGAATAGAATAAGGGCTTACTGGTACCCTGTGTGATTAATGTGGCTCTGTAACACTATTAAAGATGATAGTGCATTGGCTGATCTCTGCATCTGCCTGCAGTATAAACACAAAACGTATTAATCCAGACAGTGCCATGGATCTATACTAGCCTAGGCCTCCCAAAGACCCCAGGGGATATACAGTGCCCTGCTTTTCAGGTAAATATTAAAACACTCACTCAAAGATAACCAAGATACCCAAGCCTTTGAGGTGGCAAGGAAAGGAGGGGAAGGGAGAGGATATTTCAGTTGGAAGGTACGTACAACGATCACCTAGACCAACTACCTGACCAATTCAGGGCTACTAAAAAGTTAAAGCATGTTATTAAAGGCATTGTCCAAATGACTCTTAAACACTGACAAGCTTGGGGCATTAACCACCTGTCTAGGAAGCCTTTCAGTGTTTGACCACACTCTTGGCAAAGAAATGCTTCCTAATGTCCAATCTAAACTTCCCCTGGCACAGCTTTGAACCATTCCCGTGCATGCTATCATAGAATCATAGAATAGTTAGAGTTGGAAAGGACCTTAAGATCATCTAGTTCCAACCCCCCTGCCACACACTAAACTGTCACCCAAGGCTCTGTCCAACCTGGCCTTAAAACTGGATACTTATCACTGGATACTAGGGAGATCAGCAGCTCCCTCTCCACTTCCCCTCCTCAGAGAGCAATGAGGTCACCCTTCTGCCTTCTTTTCTCCAAACTAGACAATTCCAAAGTCCATACCTGCTCCTCATAGAACATTCCACCCAGCTGTTTCACCAGCTTTGTTGCTCTCCTCTGGATGCATTCAAGAGATTTCAGGTTTATCACCCATTTCTGCACCCGTCCACAAACACGGTCACAGCAAAGGGAGCATGCTGTGCTTGTTGAAGGAGAGAAATCCACTGTGCTCCCTCTATGCCCCCAAGGGAGAGTTCAGAGCTGCAATTCCTCCTATACCCCTGATTTCCCACAGTCTGTGTGACCTGAAAGGTGCCCAGAAAAGATCACTGTAAGGGAGATATGAACTGGCAAAAAGGAGAGGCATAGGAGTGAAGCATTTCTGTGCTTTAACTGCCTTCAACTCAAATCCCCATGTCCCTGAAGAGCAGCAAAGACACAAGGAACTGCTTAGGGGAACAGGAGAGGGGAGGGAAGAACTGCAGGAAAAACCTCTAGGCTCAGATCTGTAATCCTCACTCAGAAGGAACTGCATGTGTCTCTCAGTGGCAGAAGGTGTAGCATGGACTGTGCTGGGCTGTCTAAACACACAGCTACAACTACACAAGGAATTACTCCATTCTCCATACTGATAAATTCCCCACATGGGTTTGGCCCAGACCCATTTGCAATTTCTTCAGAAATTTCTGGGCCCTGGCCAGCCAGGGACCACTGCTGATTGGCAGTTTGGACAAGGTCACATTGTTTGAATTTTGAAGTGGACTTTTCTGTCCCATGCACATTCAATATACAAGTCTAGATCAGAGATGGTACTAGATCTAAATCAGTGAAACAGCCCTTTAGGAAATACTGCAATGGAATATTAACATATCTGGAGATAGCTATGAATGCAATGAAGCTGAACAATAAAAAAAAAAAAAAGCAAAAAAATTTCCTAAGTGAAAGCTTCTTCAAGCATAATGGAGGCTGCAGTCTGCTAAGATGTGAACAAAATAAGACCAAATTGATTTTTGAGGGTATAACTTATTTGTTCTGTAATCACACTAAACTTGCTACTAAACTACAGCTGTAGGACTTCATTTTCTGGGACAACATGTTCGTATAAAAGAAGAAAAAACCATACAACTAAAGACTAGAGAGGTACAGGAAAGTGCAGGAACAGCCTGAAACAAGGTAAAAGAATCTTACCTTTCTCACATACAGATGTAGAAAGAAACCTGGCAAAATTAAAAGGCTAGCCTCTGAGCTCTACAGAGAGCATGAGGAGGTAAATCCCCCTTTATGCCCAAATCAATCTGAACTTATTGCTTAAAAAAGAAAGAATAAAAAAAGAAAAAGAAAAAAAAAAGGAAAAAAGGGAGATTAAAGGTACTTTACTTTTGTTGGAATTACAGGTAAGGAAGGATTGAGGAGGAAGAGGTGAGACCTTTGGCTTACGCAACTGAGAAGGGTGTCCTTTGCCACAGTCACAGGATAATTGCCTATTATTGTCGTAATTAAGCAAGAGCTGTAAACATCCAAACATTATGTGACGTCAGCACAGCTGTGGGCTGTGACTAATGTCACTCTGTGTTTGCCCTGGAAAAGTGAAGAGGGGTGTTAGCATGCCTGGCTGGGGAACCCCTCTGTGTCCCCTTGCTTCAACTAGGATCAGGAGGCAGCAGGGTGTATTAGCCTGCAGATGCTTTGAGACCATGAGAAGATACAGACAGGGAAAGGAAACATGCCATCTACATTGCTATTAAGAAGTTGATCAAATTAATTTCAATAGGCTTGAGCAAGCCATTGAGTTATAAACAAACTCTGGATTAAGTCATGCCTAAAGCCTGCTGGCCATATGAGCCATAATAGAAATTGATCTGTTGTATCTGCCCTTCCAGGGGCTTGACTCTTGCCACGGGCTCAAACCAGAAGAGGAATAAGCTGCATGTGCAAAAGGCAAGTAGCGGGAGTGTGAGATGGATGAGGACCGAATACCAGCCTGTGGGTTGCATCCTGCATTTCTTCCCTGCTTCTCTTCATTAACGATGGAAAAGCTTGTTTTTACTGGATAGGTTTTGTCAGCATCGCTGTCCCACATGGAGAAAGTTCCCAATAATAGACTGAAAAAGGGTGAAAATGGATGATGGACCTGCCAGTACAGATGGACCACTGGGCAGAGGAGGCGCTCAGAATGTCCTGCTGTGCAGTTTCCCCACAGCTTTCTGTTTGCCAGAGTTACCCAAGGACAATACCCTGATCCCTTTCTATGAAAGCAAGTCACTCCCAACAACTGATGAGGACTGAGTATGAGAACCAGCTGGCAAAGCGCAAACAGCTCTGAATTAAGTTGCTGTAATTGTGAATGGCTTTTGGAGCTCAAAACCTGCGAAAATCCACAGGTTCAATAGAACATGTGCAACCTTCAGGAGCAAGAGGCAATATGCAGAGCAATGCTTTCTGCCTCTGACATTGCTTCTGCATCAGGACACTTGCTAATATAGCATGCCATCTGGAGAGTCTTAAAAATGAAAAAGGAGGGGGATCCTAAATGAACCTTGGTACAACTTTCACTTTTGGGAGACATGAATGCAGAATTCAAATTAAAATAAAGCTTTTCTAAAAACTATGTGACACAGAAATGATCAGTGATTCAGTGAAGAAACCAAATGTGATTGCTTAAAACCTCAAGCAAAACCAGAAAGCCAATTTAAAAAGAAATTATTCTAATCTGAAATAGAAAGGGAAAGGGCACATGTGTTAAGACAGTCTGATAACATCAGTTGCTCACGGTGTTCTCCCTGGCTTTAAGAGCATCACAGGGAAAAGAACTGAGCCTCTCCAGATGGTATTTCACTGCCTTAAAGGTACTTGTTTCTCCTTGACTCATTCCCCAGCACACCTTCCAGAAGCAGGTGCACCAGAGGTCCTATATGGACAATTGTCCTCTTCCCTGGCTGCTCCTAATTCATTTCTTTAACACGGCTCATTTTGCTCTCGGTACAAAACAGCAGTATGTGACTGTGTACCTTAAAAGCTGTGGGGGAAATTTTTGCTTTATTTAAGAACAGGAGAATTTTATCTGTTATTTCAGGATGGCCAAAATTGCAGTTAAATTTTTTTCTGCACCTGGACAGACTGTGTTGGTCTAGCTATTGCACTTAAACCACTTATTTCCTGTGGGAATAAATTTGGTAGCTTGATGTAGACCTTCCTTCTTGAATTTTGACCACCAATAAAATGCCTTGGTTCCCCTGCTCAAGCCAAGCTGTGTGGCTCAAGCTTGCAGAGAGGCCCTCCTCCAGCTGTTTGAAATCTTGAAAGGCACTTCATGAATTATACATTATTAATATTGTCTTCCAACATCAGAAGACAGTAATTAACTCTTTGAAGACACATCCCAAACACCGCTTTGTAACTTTCAGTCCTCAGAGGCAGCTATGTAAATCTCATTGTGATTTTAAAGAATATCTTCCCAGATTAATTATGTTCCCTGTTTGGAAAAATACAAAAGTTCACAGTGCTGTTTCTGCCTTCAAGTGTGTATTAGTGACATTAGATGTGCCATAAAGATTTCAGAGCACGAAACATGATATGCTGCAATACTTTACAATTACATATTAAAAGTCACCTCGCCACCCAGGGCAGGAAAGATGACTGCAAGTTGAAAAGCAGGCAGGCACACTCACTTTATGGGCTCATAAATGCAGCGTGATGGCTGAGCTACCCAACACAAAAAAGACAACAAAAATCCAGAGTTGATAATAGCATTCTGAGCAGATGCCTTAAGTAGGTCATTCAACATGCCAGGCCTATAAATATTATTTGGGAGTGAGAAAATATTATTTTCCCACTTCACTGAGACTTTTTCTTCCCTGTCATGTGGAACTAACCTTTCGTACTCAGTACTATTATTAATTTATTAGCCTTTTGATCGTCTAAATTGGTTTGCAGTCTATGGACTACATTTAAGTGCTGGGTGAGGGACAGTGCAGCAAAAACACATGTGTGTGTGCACCAACATACATGTACATGTATTTTGAAGAGCAGATCTGAGGAACAACAATTCTGTCCATAATTTTTGACAGTGAGAACAGCCGTTTTCTTGAATACAGAACTGCAAGGAGGGTAGGTATTCTTGTTTCAATTAAATGTCAAACCTTACAAGGGATAACTACTCAGAAAAAGTCTACTGAAATCATTTAAAGGAGATAACAATTTTCTTTCCATTTTGATTACGTCTCCAGCACAAGTTGCTGCAGTACAGTGAAGCTCTGTCAGCCCAGTCTCCCTGCCAGAACAACCGCTTTCTGTTTGCCTGATGAAACTGTCCTGAAAGGCACTACTTTTCATAATAGATGAACTCAAGACCAAGCTCTTCTGTGCCCTAAAGGAAATCACATATACTTTCAGCAGATACAAGGTTTGAACCAATACCCTCAATAACTTTATGTAACTGGATTTAGATTGTGTTCCTGGTGTTGAAAGTAGCATGAATCTATGAATCTGTGAATCTATTTAGGAACAATACACAGAATTTCTGCAAAGCAGGCTCTGGCTCAATACTAGATCTGCAATACTTCTTACTGAATCTCACTGCAATACTACAAGTAAGACTCCTCCCAAAATAGTTCTTGAGTAAAACTGTAGGAGACATCTTAGGTGGCATTTATCTGATGTACCCAGGTTATTTAAATGTTAGCGGTGATGGAGTCTCTCAAAAGTCAACAGAAAAGGGATGGTTTTTCCATCCCAGACTGGGCAGTGAAGAGGGGCCAGGTGACTGCCTTCTGGAAAAAACATTCTTCATGGACTATACAGGTGACAGGTGACTACCTTCAACGTCATCACCCAGCTTTTTGTGAAATGAAATCCACCCTGCATGTACCACATTGACATAACATTTCTTTCACTCTCCATCCATTCTCATGTAATACCCACACATGCTCCTGACCAACGTTTCCTTTCCTTCTGCAAAATCTAACATTTCTTTAGAAGTACTATTTGCTTTGAGTCACTGCCCCCATGGCAAAGTCCACATACCTAACACTGGGCTAGAAAGTAGGTATCTGTACTGAGGACCTGAGCTCCATGACAGTTTCCACTTGGGTGACTCCCTAAGCCAGGGCCCTGAAGGGGAACTAATTTTCCTTAAAAAAGGTGCATGATGGAGAGGAAAATCCATGATACCCAGCTAGGAAGCTATTCCGCATATGCATCCACAGACTATAGAGTTGAACTCCAGCACATTGCCTTGTCAGGAAAAGATACGTACATTTTTTTGCTGTACACAGCCGTGTCACAGCTAATGGGGGGAGGGGAGCCCTAGGAACCTAATTAAAGTGACAGTTTTTCTGTTTTAAGAAGCAAAGAATACATTTTGGCACAATATATGTGGCATTATCTTGTCCCACAAAATCAGCATCAGCAATGCCTGTGCAGAATTGTCATCTTGGGACTGTAGTTTATGGCACATCGCAGGTAGGTGAGATGTCAAGGGGAGGACACTAAAGTCAAGGCTTGGAGGACATCTTATCAACAAAGAAGTGATAAGCTAGAAACCCCAAACCAGCTTTCAAGCCCCAAAGCCCTTCTTCAAGTCTAAAGCAGAATTAACAACCTTCGAGTCAGACGTAAGCTGACAAACTGGAACCAAACCTCATTATAATTCAGGTCTTTCAGGCTCCGACACAGACAGAGGGGGAACTCTAATCCCCTTGCATCTGCTTTTTGCCATGGTTTTGTGCCACAATTTGTACATTAATAAGCACAAGGAATGCACTAAAAATTGAAAGAAGCATTCGTAAGATGCTCCCATGGCTAGAGAGAAACTAGACTGAGAAAAGTAAAATTCTAGTTGTCCTGAACTCCTCTTGCTGCAGAGGTTGAAATCGTCTTGTGAAATACTGAGGTAGCCTTACTACTGTACTGAGGTACATTATCAGGTGAGATGCCCAAGGTACAGCTGCAGAAAAAAAATGTTTTTCAGTAGCTAGAGGATCACAGTTAATGCTCAATCATCTATAAATCATTGTTATGAGATTTCTCTATGCAAATGAAATTTATATAACCCTTATCAATCTTAAAAAAAAATCATGAAGATCAAATTTTGCAGCTGCAATGTGAATTAAAGAATCCCTTAACCTGTTTTAAAGATATGTCCTTACAGCTAATTCATTTTTAGATGGAGTGTTCTTTGAAAGGACTAATGGATAGTGAGCATTGCTGATTGATTATAAAATGAGCAGGAGGGTTTAAGGAGTGAGATGTGAATGTAAAATTGCTACCAAGCTTTATTAACCTTGCCATATTAAAATTCTAAACTATGCAAGTGAGAGAAGCAGGTATTAATACAATACTTTGGCTGAGTACATTTCATTTATTTAACTTAAATAAATTTCTCTTGGTCTATGCCCTGCAGATCCATCAGACTGTCCTCTGACCTGTATCTGAGCAGGTGAGAGACTAAACCCCACCTCCAGGGAATCAAGAATCTGCATTCTATCAGACAACAGAATAAAACTTCATACATCGTGCAATGGGGAAAAAAAGCCAAAAACCAGCAACTGTGAAGAAAAGGAAAATAAATGTAATTCATGTGTTAAGCTGCTAGGACTGCTTCTCAGAGCTGTAAATCTACGGGTAAGTTTTATAGAGCCATCATTAACAAACAGTGACAACATTTACTGAAAGGCCAGTTAATCTGCAATGACCTGAAAACATTGAGAGTAAATTAGGGGTTGTTAAACACTGCAAACAGTCTGCAAAAGCGTGCAATGTCTTGGAAAGAGAAAGGGGAAAACAAGAACTGTAGCCTTACCCGTTTCCTCAAATTGCAGGTGAGTGTGAGATTCCTTGAGAATGAGTTTGCAAAAGCAGTATAAAAGTCCAACACTTTAAGCAAGGCTTCTCGTTTAATAATATGTAAATCGCAGTATGTCAGAGCCCGTACATTGGCACACGCATGGGCCAGACTGGTTTCTTTCCAGAAGATATCACCAAACACATCGCCTTTACCTGAAAAACAGCAGGACAAATTCATTAAGAGGTAATGCTTATGCAGTGTTTGGCAGCACACAAATTATTTCTTCCCAAACTGTCTTATGCTGCCAGTGATTCTAAAATAAGCTCCCAGCTGTGAAAACTAATAAGGGTAAATATTTTAAAAGTATCTGAGGTACTTGAGTATCCTTAGCAGTAGCCCCAGGTTTTTATGGTATTTATAGATTGCTCTGTGAAGTGTCACAACACATAAAAGCCAGACTGTAAAGGTCTCCTTGTAGCTGAAGATGCAGGTAATGGATTTTTCAAAGGCTCCTGAATATAAGTAGTACTTAACTGATGTTCAGGTAATATAGTATTTCTGAGGGTCTGCTCCTAAGCGACTTACAAGTCCTGCTCTTACCAAAAGCCTATGACATCAAGGTTCCCACATCACCATGGCTTTGCAGGGTGGTGCAGGAGCCAGCTTCCAGGGCCCAAGGATCATATTTTAAAGGATCTTTACACATTTTTAATGCAGAGTGAGTTGCAACACTCCTGAAAAACCCACCAAAAACCTCCCTGAGACTTTCAATCTCTAAATAATCAGCTCTACATCTTAAACACATCCAGACGCCTAGTCCTAAACCCAAACATATCCACTTAAGTAGAGGCTTACACTTTAGTCCATGCTGAGTAAGACAGGGTTTGACACCTTAGGCACCTGCACATATAAATAACTTCAACCAGATGTGAATATTACACCTGAAGGCTATTTCTGCATTGGTAGGCAGTGAAGCAGAACAGCTGATGCACATTTTGAGGATTTAAGACTAGCTGTAGTCCCGTCCCACAGACAGAAGAGCTCCAAGGGATGGAAATGCATGAAATATGCTCAAACATACCTCAGTTTCCTTTCTGCAAGGAATTCACATAAAGAGCCACACTAGACACTGTAGCAGGACAAGCTGGGAAGATTAGGACATCAGGTTGAAAATCATACTCGTGACCTAACCAAACACCAGCATGTATGCAGACTGAAGTTATGCTTTTAGGCTGGGACACTATGGTTGCTCTGAGGAGTAGTAGTGTGGCAGCAACAGAAGGCACACTGAAGCATGCAAAAGCTGCCTTTCGCTCCCCAGTTGCTTATCAGCCATGGGCTGAATGAGAGCCATAATGTGCCATTTGTGGCCAACATCTCAAATATGGAAGCAGAAGCTATGGAACAAATGGTTTGTTTCTTTTTCAGACCCCAATGTTATCCAGTGTCTTTATTTTAGCACTTATTAAAAGGAAACTAAAATCAGTCAGTCAGTGGTGGTAAGGCTATTGATCTCAGGTACCTCAAGCAGCCTCTTGGTCAAGGTTAATGATTTGGGGAAAAAAATGTAATACATTTTAATATTTCCTTTTTTAAGAACTTGTAACATTTCACTCAACTCTATTCTGGGAGCACAGACCAGAGCAATAATTTATCCAACCTTACTACTTTAGGGGGTTAGATGTTGTATTTCTCTGTTTCCATTCCTGTTTTAGGTATTGTATCCAGTAGAGCACATCTCACATTCCTCATGCAGAGTAAAATAAAATGTGTCCTTAACTTAATTTCCTTGATTTTATTTTCTAACAAATGTCTATATAGCAGAATCATTCCTTAAAAAGGTTATAACTGCATTCTTATTGAACTGCTTTTAATTCTACATGTTTTGATATAATTAAAATTAACTACTATATGTAATATAGCTGGTATAATTTATAAAGCAAGCTACATTGAAATACTCTCTTCATCACGGAGCATTTCCTAGTAACATATCATTTATCCAATGTACTGTTTTGAAATTACCCATTGCAGTTAATTGTCCTTGTCTATACCCACAGTTCAAAACCTGTTTTACAGACATACTCAGCATAGTTACATAATTTATAGGAAATAGACCATTTCTGAAATGCACTAAATTGCCTAATGGATTTGCTCTCTGAGGTGGACACAGGACAGAACTGAGTCTTGCTTTCAGTAGCTGCAGAGTGCAGTTAAAAAGACAGAATTCAATAGGAGGGACTACTATGATTTTCCCACTGAAATATCAGCAAAATACTTGTTTTCTTCCCAAATTTAAAGTAATACATACTTAAACTAAGCCAAGAAGTTGAAAGCAGTGCACGTTTGCTCTGAAACTCTGCATGATGGTGCATTACAGTATGTGTACCTAAACCACAGATAAATGGAATTACCATTCATGAACTTGAGAAGATCTCATTGTCTTCAGTGAGGCTGGGAACTGCACTGGGTCCCTCAGAAAGGCTGGGACATGATGAACTGAACCTATTCACTCCTCCATGAGACATCAGTTACTGGATTTGAATGGTGAAATTATAAGCTTCTCTTATATTGTGGTTTATTCTCTTCAGAAAGCAGAATATCTTGGAAGTGTTTAAGGGTTCTTGAATTTGACATTTCCCATACACACTTCCAAGTCTCATTTCCCTGTTATAAATATATTAAGAAATGTATTGAATGAAAACAAAACCAATCAGATTCTCCAAAACACATCTTTTCTCTTAAATACAGAGATTAATGCACTATACTTTCTCCCTATTAACTGTAGTTCACTGAGTAGAGAGTTGCAATTATTCATTCACGTATAATTTTACATAGTGCAACTAAATGAAAAAGGAAAAAAACCCACCAGCTTTCAGAGTTGTAACTGAAAATTTAACTGGTAGGTCTGAAACACCAGCTACTCAGAGGCATGTATACATTCTATGCTTGCACAACATATGCACACCTCCAGGATAAGCCTGGTGCTGGGCTAGGAATACAGAGGTGCTTGGGGCTGACGCAGCCTGCAGACTTTTGAAAGCCTCTCTCTAGAGATTTCTTGATGCCTCAGCATATTACCTCACAAATCTGCACTGTTCTGAGTTCTGAGCAGACTTAATACTCCTCCTGAATGGAGGTGAAGCTATGAGAAGTCCTCCTGCCCCTGCTCTCACCATGATCAAAGCATCACTGCAAAAAAGAACACTGTAAATTGGAGTGGGAACTGCTTGCATACCTTTTGCACTTGGTATGAGGAAAGGGAAGAGGAGGATTTGGATACTGATAGATTAAAGCTGGCAGGAACATGGGTGTAGCGATTTGGGAATGAAAGAACCACAGAAATCAGGAGGACATGTGCAAGATGTGGGTGACAGCCATAATTTTTGCTGAAATGACTACAGTCTAGATATGGACAAAAATTTGCTGGTGTATTATGTCCATATGACTGTACATAAAATATGTACTATAATATGTACATATAATATGTAACTATGTAATAGATATTTCTATACATTTTTCTATCTTTTCTATTATGATAACTCTCCCATAAAAAAGTGGGGGGAAGGGTGTTTTCTTCTCTTCCCTTGCACCATAGACTGACTTGCCAATTTGTGAGACAGCAGCTCACACCTAGACCGTTCAGGCAGAAAAAATCTTAAGGGCCTTATGAAACTCCTCAGGACCTTGTAAAGGGAATGAAAAAGTCCTTGCACTTAGGAAGGAAAGACTGTTATTAAGCAGTGTCTCAGAACCCTTATATATCTATGCAAAAGAAAAATTTATCCTTCTCCAGATGAGAAGTATCCTAGTAGACATGAGAAGTTGATGGGGCCTTTGGAAGAAAATTTGGACAGGCAATGAAACAATAAATTCTGGGTGAAAAATGGCACTAAGGAAAAACACATAAAAGGGGCCGAGACTTCTTAAGGTGGTAAGGTGTTTTTCTGTGCTGTGCAGTCACATGCTAGCAAAAGTACTTTGCATTATTTAACCCAGGGCAACCTTCCCCATCTGTGCCTAGAAACACAAAAGGAATGTACCTTCCTTCCAGCATTCAGGACTGCTGCAAGAAGACCAAAAGGTCCGTACAGATATTCTGCCTCACTTCCCTCAGTTTTAGTGCAAGTGGCCTAGCACTTCATCTTTTTCTAGAAGCCCAGGATATCTCCATTTTGATTTTATACAGAAATAAGTTTCTATTCTTCCTGAATGAGGAAATCAACTTGAAAGCTTGACCAGTCCCACATCTTCAAAACTCGTAAGGCAAACCAAACTGCTTCAAACTGTTAGTCTGATTTAAAAGAAATACATTACATGATTTTTAAATAATTTTCCTTTTCTGTCACTGCCAAGACTTCTGAGTTCCTGGGTTTGGCAATGAAGTGTGCAGGTCTAATTCGAAAGCATTTCAGTCCAGTGAAAGGAATCTTTCTGACATTGGAGGCTGCAGATCACATCTCTAACACACCAGATGGCACTAAATTAAGACTGATGCTTCTTATTATAGTTAATTAGCATGCAGATAGAGACAAAAATATTTTAAATTTACAAAATAATGTGAAAAATTGAACTTTCCCTTCAACTCTGTCAGTAAGAACTAATAACACTTTGGAACAAGCGTCTGTAGGACTAAACGCTACATGGTACTACGTATGCCAACTCAGGCCTGCAAGATATGACTTCCTGCAAGGCACATGCTCAAGAAGAACTGCACAGCACAGAGCACCACGTCACGCTGGTTCTCAGATCAGTAATTCTTTAAATATTTTGTAAAATACTTCAAGATTCAGCACTCAAAAAACAATCTGCATCATGTTCATTTTTGCAGTCCTGCATTTGAAAAAAAAAAAGAAACCCAACCCTTTCCTTTATGAATCATTTTCCTTTTCGTTATTTTAGAGCTTTAACTTATTGGAACAAAAGGGACCTTTTCCATAAATTCAATAGCATACAAGCTGTTCCATAAATTGCTACTGGGTGCACATTACTAACCTGGGGAAACTCTCACTATTAGTCTGCCTTGGTTTACATCACACGAAAAACAAAAAAAATGTTCAGTATAAATATCAAGAGCTGATATGACATAGGGGCAAATTCTGCCTCCTTCATTCCACTTGAGAAGAAATCAAGCTGCAACTAAACTAATTAAAATCACAGAATTAATTACTAATACTATGAGATGTAATTGCATTGACAGGCCATTTTTTATGTCAGGGAGTGCATCACACTTGGTCATATTTGTCTTGCACAAAGGACATGCCTGGCTGTGTAACATCAAGGAAATTCAAAGTGTTGATGCAGGGATCCCAGGCACCAAATTACTAATTCCCATGGACGACAACTACTGAGCACGTGGGTCTCCTGCTCACCTAAATGCTGTTACTTGCTCAGCCTTTACAGCCTTTACTGCTCACCAGTAATGCTGTTACTTGCTCAGCCTTTACAGAACTTTCCTCTGTGTGATTTGGTAGGAGACTTAATCTTTTGATCTCCAAACACATGTAAAATTAAAAGTAGAAAAAGACTCATCCCAATTTTCAGCTGTCATACCAAGTTCAAGACATGCCACTTATGCTCTTGCTTTCCCCAACTCCTCTGACACTTCATAATATCCCCTTCCCAGACCTTTAATAAGCGAAACTCTGGCTTGCTAAAAGACAGAAAGTCCACTAAACAACAGGTTGCTCTGGGAGTATATACAGAACATGCTGAGAATTAACATCATAAAGGCAAATACAACTTAATTGAATACATACAGGATCAGGATTCTGAGTGTGGCTGAAAATGAGCTATTAAATATACATTCATTCTGGCTCGACTATCAAAATTGAATTCATTCAGCCCCCACTAGGATTTCACTGCTCGATATATTTTTACCGCTATGCAGTTTGAGCAATATTTTTGATCAGTTCCTACAATCAACATTTGAATGTGGTGGGTCATTATTTTTCTGCTGGCAAAATGACTTTAAACCTTCTTAATCAATCTGCCTGATTTAAGTTACAGTATAACTTACGTAGTCAGCTGTGCAAAATAACGGGAGCCGGAAAGCAGCTTCCAGAGACACTGGTTGGCATTGCCACTTACACAAAACTCCTCTCCAGGAGCAGATTCAGGTTAATTGCAGTAGGGTGAGTTGTTAGGTGCTGTCTGCTAGCAGATTCCTCATTCCATTAGCCTGTGGCATGTAAAACCTCTGGTCCTTCCTGAGACTTCTCTGCTGGTAACACCTCCCCCAGGCAGAGCAGTGGCAGCTATACTGTTTACTCCTGCTTGAGACAGTGGAAAATTACTGATCTGTCTTCTTAGGGTCACCTCACTTGCTAGGAAAGTTTTGATAATTAGAGCCAAGACTGTTTGCCCTTCTCCATTATCCTGGCAATTGCGGATGAGCTACGTTAAAATGACTGGGTCTTGTTTTCTCCAGCAAAGCAGCACCCCATCACACCAGCTCTGCTTGTGGTGCACTTTCTGCTACAGCGGCAGTCAGTACCTGCAAAAGGTGGGAGATTGTCCTCGAGAAATGGAGGTAACTAATGAAGGAAATGTAATGGAGCATCTGGGTATCTCCGTTAATGAGTCCTATAAACTGCAGAGCTACAATTGGATTCATTCTCTCAATGTACCAATTTCTGTAATGCTGATTACTACAGCAGCTGGGCATTTAATTATGCACTAATGAGAACAAAAACAAACCAGGGGAGAATAAAACGTCACAGTGCTACAAGTTGCCCTGTCAATCACTGGGTTTCACCTGCTTTTGAAACACCAAAGTTGGGGCCATTGACCCAGGAAAACTACTGCTGAACAAAAGGGTGGTTGTCTTCACAGCAGAGCCACAGAAAGCACCTGGATGGGATGCCAAGTCTCCTGAGGACAGTGTCTCAGCAGTCAGGGAGGTTGGATGTGCCAACTCACCATGGCTGTTAGGGAACAGAATGTGTTAAGGGAAGATGGACAAGGGGAAAAAGCAGCAGCATTATGGAGTGTTTTATGCTGGGACCTGAGGGAAGACAAAACCCTGCACTCTGGACAGAAGCATGAATGTAAGAGATGGTAGATGCACATTCCTAACACATTTTGGTGTCCCTAGCTGATTCACTTTTTGAGGATATTCCACTTCTAAGAATATACCAGAACTTCCACTGGCAGGTGAGCAGGGTTAAGAAAAAAAAAAAAAAGGGACACACCTTCTCCTCTTCTCCTTCTCTCTCTCTTTAAGCAAGGCAAATAATATTACCATATTAAACAACACTACGCTATTATTTCCTCTGCAAGGAGCAGCGGCTGGCAGACAGCATGTCCTGCTGCGTTCCAGGTCCCATACAGGAAATTAATGAGGACAAGCTTCCAAAGGGTATTTATTGCATTTACTCTCTGGGTTACTGCTGGGGGATGGAGAAGATGGGCAGACTGGTAGTGCAACCCCGTAAGTTGACTTTCACTAAGAAACACAGTGTGACAGCAGATACTTGGAGTATTCAAAGCAGGCTACAGAGGTTTTCACATTAGGCAGATGTTTTTAAACATGGTCTCCTCCTTGGGCAGATTCACTCTCCTTGTGCTTGAATTTCTTAAGGCAGAAGAGATTGATAAAAATCACGTTCTTCACTGTCTAATCTGCAGTCACTATTTCAGGTGCCACAGATGCCACTGTAGATATCTGTCATGGTTTAAGCTCAACCAGTAACTCAGAAGCACACAGCCATCTGCTCACCCTTCCCATCCCCTCCGCCTCTGGCTGGGATGGGGAGGAGAATCAGAAATAACTAGAAACCAGTAACTAAGGTACCATACAAAACCACTGCTACTACTAGTACTACTAATGATAAGGGAAATAACAAGGGGAAAGAATATAAAACTAAAAATGGAAAGGAAAAATAAAATAAACAAACAATTGTCCTGGGTTCCCGGCTTGTCGTGTGCCTTCTCACTGGCAGAGCATGAGAGCCTGAGAAGTCCTTGATCAGGGTAAGCATTACTTAGCAACAACTAAAACATTGGTGTGCTATCAGCATTTTCTCAGACTAAAGCTGAAACACAGCTCTGTACCATCTACTAGGAAGGAAAAAAGTAACTGTTACAGCTGAACCCAAGACAATATCATTGCAACTACATCTGGGAGAGATTTCCTTCCGTAAGTGAATTTTTAGCATACAACATCTCATAATTACTCAGTTCACTATTCTGCTAAATAATTTGTCAGAGCATTAAAACACTCTTCAGTGTGCTCTAAGACTAGAGGAAGCAGTTTATCTTAAGTTACATTTACACATTGTTCCAATCCCTGTAGTATAAAATGAATATAGCTCTGAGTCACGGGACTGCTTGTCAGCAGCCATGGCAGCTGACAAGGCACTTCTGGTAATGAGGGTAATTCTCTTTACATAGAAATGGTTAAAAGTCTCTCCAGCCAAATGGAAATAACCTAAATACTAGATTTACCATATCTACAAAGTAGAAACAGAAAGGTTTTACTGTTATTCCAAACAAACAATATTCATTAGTAAAGGCAACAAAGTTTTGCATGTAATCCATTTAGTGATGGCTTCTAGTTCAGTTTATTGTTTGTTTTTATTGTGATACCCAGAAAACCATTTATTTGTTTAAATGCTACTACTTAGTCTTAAAGCTTTTGATTTTTAAATAGCTGTAAGCAAATATAAGATATCACTGAAATTAATAATAAACATGAAACAGTCCAGTGATCTAAAATACAAGGATTTTTTTTACTTTGGAAATGCCAGATTTAGGAGCTTTCACCATAATGACTGCACAACTGAATAAGGAAACAGATTCATTCTTACGTTAAATCTCTCTTCTTAAAAACCTTAGTAAATACTAGAATACAGAAAGCTGCAGCAGGTATTTCAAAGGAGCGTGGATGTGCATTTTCCTGAGTTCATACTCTCCAGCTGGGAGGACCTGGGTTATGCCCTTGGGGAAGACCCCCATGCAGTCCCATCCACACACCTGCACGCTGCCCAGTCCCACCCTCATGCAGGACACACATACACAGGCTTGCACAGCAACACATAGGGAGTCTCCTTTGGCTACACGCTTGTCCTAATTTCTTCTCTCCTCCCCCTTGTTGCTAGCTGGGAAGGAGCTGAAGCCTTGATTCATGACCAGCAGTGGCTCCCCATGTCCACCCTCTTCCCACATACCAGGGCAACTCCCAGTGTAGCCCTCATCTCCCAGCGGTCATCCCCATGAGACACAAGAGGGTCCCATGGAGCCCTCTGGAACTACCCTTATGAGGAAGAAGCAGTACAGAGCTTCAATGGGGTGTGAGAGATCCTCTAGGACAAGGCCACCCATTGAATTTGCCCTCAGGGAGCCGCGACTCCAGTTTAAGAGAAGGCAAATAGCTAATATTCAATTGGAGATGAGTTCTGTAATAAGTGGGTCTTACTTTAAACAGGCAAGTCAGACTCTGGATGGGTTTTACGGAGAGCTACCAGTTCTTCCTCTATGCTGTTCTGACTCTGAGGATGATTCCTGCCTCAACACTACTGCTGACCACTCAGTTCACCATCTGCTACACCTTCCCCAATCCCACAAAAGCTAGGGAGGAGTCTGCATGAGGCTCTTTCCCACCCACTGCTGGCAAACCAGACACCACAGTGGGGTGACAGGGTGATCAACCTGGAGCTCCCCCATTACTGAGACTTCTCATGCCTGATGGTGGGTAGATGGTGCATGACTATCTCTTTGCATAGTCAGATCATGCTGATTTTCTGCAAAGCCAGTTCACTGGAAGTGACAATTTTGCTTCCTTGTAGAGTAACAGTTTCCAGCTGTTATTCTGGGCTACAATATAGACAAATTAAAATGCCAGTGTGAAAGTGGAAATCCTCCCAAGAGACTAATATAAAACAATGTGCATTTTCTCTACCAGGCTTTTTAAAAGATGTCAAGCACGCAGATGCCATTCTCTTCCGCTCTGAGACACTTTAACTGTGACCAGTGAGCCACGCTGGGCAGAAAGAGCATTCCCAATGGCACAAAAGATGAAGGGCTTTCTTCTACAGTAGTATCTCTGGAGACAGGACATCTCCATCTTATGACAACCACTAGCCACACAACAGTCTCAGCTGATGCTAGGCAAGACAAGTTAATATTCGAAGCTAAGCAGAAGGCAAATTTATCCAAACCCCTAGAATTTCAAGAGAGATCACAGTACCTAAAATAGCCACCACCTCGTCGTCCTGGATGACTTCTAGGGATCCTGAGACCACAAAGCAAAGAGCATCAACACTTTCCCCAGCATGATAGATGAGGTCCCCTGGGGCGCAATGGATCGTCTGAAACTCCACAGCCAGGGCTCGCAGACAGCCATCACTAGCCAGCCGGAAGGCAGGATGCTCGTTAAAAACTTTCCGGTTTAGGTGCACGCATATATCTGCTCTCATGTCCTTTGGGCAGATTGAGAGAACCTGAATAAAAGAAACATGAAAAATAATCAGCTGGGAATATGACACCTGGCCAGTGTATGCTTTATGAAATAACTAAATGGATGGACCTTAAGATCTGCTTGGAAGGATCTTAAGATCCATCCATCCAGTTATTCCATAAAGCTTCTGGCAGGAGTTTTATCTTGAATTGGGGTAGTCTTTTTCTACCATCTACTGCTTTCACTGCAGCTGAAAGAGTGATGTGGAACAAGGGACTATGATGTTACACTGTTCTCATTCCTAACAGTTTTCACGCTTGTTTTCCAGAACTGCAGGTGGCACAACTATGTCCTGTTTGTGGATATCCCTCTGGACTTGGTGCTCTGGCTATCCGCCTGCTGCTACACTCAATCCCTGCAGGAGCATGGAACGGACACTCAGAGCTTAAGGAGCTTGAAGACATAGAAAGACAGACCATTCACAATAGAAAACATATTTTGCTCCCATCCAGAAAATCTAGTCTTCAAAGGTCTTTATGTAGATGACCACTTACCGACATGTATCCAAACACACCACCTAGGGTTTAGTTTCACTACCATATAGACACATAATAAGTAAGCTGCCCTGGAGGGTTTACAGACTGGAAAGTCCAGAGTTTGAGATTAGAGCAAACAGAAAGTATTACGAAACCTTATGATACATAAAGTAAAGGTGAATGAAAAACTGTCCTGTGAACACGAAGATAATCTTCATATCAGATCAATTTAATAAGACCTTCAATTAAATTCTTATCTTAAATAGCTTTCCCTATTGAAACAGTAACATAAACACACCTGAAGAAAGAAAGTGTGGGTCTTCTTAGGTTTGTAAACTGTATGTTAAATATTTGCACATCCTCCTAAACCCTAAAATGCTATGGGAGGTAATAGCACTGAGAAATACATAAAACCTTTTAAAGTTTTCCTAGGATAAACAAGAGAAAAGAGCATGAGATTAAAAGCACTCTGGAAGTCTCATATAAAGAAGACTGCAAATCAATAGTACTGATTAATTTGTCTTTGTATGGAATTAATCTGGCAGCTTGCTCTACAGAGAGTGCGAGAGACAGGGACATTGGGTCAATGTGTTGACTACCATTGAATATTAGCAAACAGAGAGAGACTTTGGTAAACCTGACTAAGCTTTGAGGCAAATGATCATAGAATCATATAATAGTTTGGGTTGGAAAGGACCTTAAGATCATCTAGTTCCAACCCCCCTGCCATGAGCAGGGACACCACACACTAAACCATGTCGCCCAAGGCTCTGTCCAATCTGGCCTTGAACCCCGCCAGGGTAGGAGCATTCACAACTTCCTTGGGCAACCCATTCCAGTGCCTCACCTCCCTCACTGTAAAGAACTTCTTCCTTATATGTAATCTAAACTTCCCCTGTTTAAGTTTAAAGCCATTACCCCTTGTCCTATCACTACAGTCCCTAACTAAGAGTCCCTCCCCAGTCATGTTAATATTGAAATAAAGCCACAATTCAGAAGAGGTATGTTATTGGAAAGTATTACTAAAGGTCCTAAAACATAGAATAAGAAAGTAGCAAACAATTTCTAGTTTACTAATAACATTTAGTCCCTTTCTTTCTTACTTTAACAGATCAAAATTGCTCTGCAATCAAAGATATAATGAATGCAAAAAGGTGAAGAAGTTATTCTCTTAGCCTCTGTACTATGATGGTCCAAGGCTAGCAGGAGCTACTGTAACCATCTGCACTAACCTCTTGCACTCATAATTTTCATAACAATCCCAGAATACCGTTTAAAATAATAGCCTAGAAGGCCTTGATTTAATGTTTTCAAATGACATAGGGTAGTTGTTCCAATGGACAGCTACTCTCTCTTTTAAAACATGTGCTGTTTCTTAACTATTTTTTTTTCCTAGTTTGTCAGCCAATAGCCAGGAGAACTCATCATGTCACTAAAATAAAATACTTGCAATCACTGGAAATCTCTTCCACATGTAGGTGTTTATAGAATACAACCAGGTCGTCTCTCGATCTCATCTCAAATAAACAAGAGAGATAATGGTTTTTGTGCCTAACACTAGGAAGCACAGTATCTCTTTGGAAACTTCCCCATAGCATTAGGTTTTCTCACTTACAACCACCTTCCCAAATCTACCAAATAATTAGTTTTTATTTGATTTAACAGAGAGTAAGTCAATTTGGCTTAATGCTATTTTTTCTGTAACAAAACATTGTACAGAACACATTAAAATACTCTGCATAAGTTGGTTTCATCATAAAAAAACCCCAAAACACATTTGACAAGACATATTCTCTAATAAACCATTTTTTGCATTAGTAATAATGTCTCGTCTGCATCACTGTTGACATATGCTGTATTACCTTTCCATAATTACATTAAGGGCAAATGTCAACTTTACAAACATATACTTAACCGATTCTTTCCATTTACCATTAGAAATATGGACACAACTTATTTTGTCCAGTAAAAAAACCTAACAAAAAAACCCAACACCCCCCCCCAAAAAAAAAAAACCAACAAAAAAAAACAAACCCCAAAAACCCTCTTAACCTCAGCCCTACTTCTGGATCAAACAAAAAGCTTGTCTTCATTATAATGAAACAGCAACATGCCAACATTTTCCTTCTCAATAGTAATTTCATGAAAATTCTGCTTTTCTTTTTTTTTTTCATTTCTATCCTGATTGATAATTTTTGACATTTTATCTGCTCTTGGGCCTAAATAATGGTTAGAAGTTTTTTATTTTTCTTTAGTACTTTCAGTAATGTAAATGCCTTTGCCTATGGCCATGAGTTATGAATTCTTGAACACTACTCTTAAGAAAAATGTGTATGTTTGTACATGGCTGATTTCCAAATTTTAACTTTTAAGCTTAAAAACTGCAGGAAAAAAATATTAAATTATTGCATAGGTTGTTTCTATAAGATTCTGAGATGTTCCGGGACCCTTTGTTTTTCGGAGTGTAAATTAACTGTGTCCCTAAAGAATAAAAGCCAGTTGGATGCAAAGCAGCACAGTGTTCCTTCACAAATATAGAGCTAAGTACAGAATATTAAAAGAGAGCACTCAAAGCATTACTCTGTATAAACACAACAGACATATCTATCATCACACTCTGTAATACAAAGAGACAGAAGGAATTCCATTCCACAGAAAAAGCCATTCTTAGAAAGCATAATTTGGGATTTTTCTGATGTTGTGATAAAAGTGATTCTCCTAATGACATATTTCTATATGGAAATATCGCTTATCAACTAGTAGTACAGCAGTAAATGAGCAATGATGCAAGAGTTAGCTAGGGAAAAACATTCTTTATTCCAGTTTTCTTGTCTGCTACACTGCAAATACTAAGAACAGAGAATGAAACAGATGACAATTAAAAGAAACATTTAATATTGAAAGATCTATCAAAGGAACTTTGACAGATAAAGATAAATGTAGATATACATAGGGAGGAAAAAAAGCAAAGATAAAAATATCTTAATATTCAGCTATTTGTTTTCTGCATGCTCCAAGCATAGGACTTCATGAGCTACAACCTTACTTTGCAGCACTTCTTTTTGTGTTTACAAATACCAATGTCATGAAATCAGAAGGAGTCTCACAGATGCTACCAGCTTCTCTATTAGTTTTACTGTAAAAAAGGGTTTGTTGGTGACACAGATTACAGAATGCAGTAATTTTCCTGCTTCCAAAGAAGACGCATAATGTGATACAGGATCACACAGAAGCATTTGGAAGCTGATGATAAGTAGCCCAAAGATCCTAAGAGCAGAAAATGAGAAAATCAGCACTTCAAATTCGGGTGAACATTTTTCTGAAAATGATCCCTTATTGATAATACAAGATGTTGACATTGTAAAATGCTCTTACTGAGATCTTGGCATTTTTAAGGCAGTGCACAACTAAAAAGATACAAACTAGTAGCAACATGGTTGTACATGAGTCCGTATGCACACACATTGGTGTAAAAGAGAAATCCAGTTTAAGGGAGAGGATATCCTGTAATGCTTAATCTATTGTTTCAGTGTTAGGGCAATGCCTCCAACTTCATGTTAGTAGAACCAAAGTTCAGATGGGACGTTTGTTGTAGCCTGTAGTGCAGTGCATCAAACCCCACCAAGACAAATTTCTGAAGAGTAAGTTTCCTTAGAGATTTCAAGAAACCTATCATTTATAAGCAAGGCAGGATATTAAGGTTGCTGACTGCAATGCTTTACTAACTGATGGTTTCGGAGCACATGGCTTAGAGCAGACAGTCTGCCGGGACCAGATGCTTGTGCTGCTAAAGAAGTTGCTCTGCAACAAATCTGTAGCCACAGACTTCACAGTCAGCTTTTCCATATGTACCCAAGCAGCATGAAAGAACAGAACCTGTCACGTTTCAATGCAAAATCAGAGGAGAAAGTAAAATTCTACCCAGAGGAGAATTTTGCTGGCTGTATAAACTGTTTCTACCAGAAAAGGACCAAGGTTCCATGCCATATGTATCCAGAAAGACCTGAACCACTACAAAACTGAGAGAGGAGAAAATAAAGCACAGAATAACATTTATCTCTTCTCTGCAGAGAAAATTAATCCTTCTCAAAGTCAGTGTAAGACAATTGCTGAGCTCTGCCATCATCACCTGGAACCCAACTGATAAAAACCCCAACACAACAACACCCAAGGCAGAGATTCAGCACTGCTGTCATCTCTAGAGCACCCTATGGCATACATAAAATGGTGGTGGTGAGCATGATAAGCTTGTGGCTGCTAGAAACTAGGAAAGTCAGTAACTAGCTCACAGGGAATTGGCACAAAGGTCTCACTATCTTTTCAGCTTGAGATCTGTAAGGGGGGAATAAAATTCTCAAGGAGGTTCAATCTGACTTTTTTCCTCTCCCATCATTTCCTCAGCATGCTCAAGCAGTTTAAGATAAGTCTCTTGAACAGCTCAAAGAACTCTACAGGGAGCAGAGATTATAAAGAACTCAAAGAAAGGCAAATGAATCGAAACAAAAACTGTACAGATTAAGAGTGTGTCCAAACAATATCTTTTAGGAGGATTTTAAGTTGGTTTTCTTTTAAATCTTCCCCAGCTGGAAAACACTACAGGATCACTTAGCAAATGTTATAGAATCTGTTAAGACTTGTTAACAAAAAGGGCAGATTCCAGTGAATCATGAATGCTATCTATTTGCAATTCTCTTTCAGCACACAGGACTATGCACTTTCTCGGGTTTTAGGTAGGGGATATATTGACTGATATTCAAGTGAAGAGCTTAGACAGTCTTAGCAGTGGAATAACAAGGGCTGTTTCCTAAATGAATAACCATAACAAATCTTGGCTATACTAAAAAATATCAGCTTTGACAATAAATAAAATAAATTCCTCCAACTTCTCAACAGCTACAGGCTACAGATAGCTCTTTTTATTTTGTGGACATCGGCCACTCTGGGTCTTCAGACATATTCAGCAGTCATAATCAAGGTGAATTCTTTCCAAAAACCCACAATACCCTCTAGGCACCTGACCAATTTATTCAGATTTTTAGAAGGATTTGGCTCATTTGAGTGTTGAATTCTTTTGCAGACCTGGGTAAAAGAGTTACATTCGGCACTGCCTGGAGGCCAAAGAGACAGAGGTGAGAAAACAGCTGATTGGCAAATCACAGAGCATTTTCCTGTAATAATCAGCTAATTTTGTAAGTAACTTAAAGGTGATGTATGGAACTGAGCAGTTATTAACCCTGCATGCATTATGGTAATCTTCAATACATCACTGAATATCTTGGCACTAAGAATTTAATTTCAGAAGCAATTGTGTTCTCAGATTTAATTGCACTAAAATCCAAGGTCACTTGGATTTCAGTGCTCAGAAATTGAGATCTGACAATCAAGTTTAATAAATTGTCTTATTTTCATAAAAACAATACATGAGCTGAACCAGTGATCAAAATGCTTAGATTTAGCAGTATAGTAGCATAATTAACTACTCTTGTTAACTGAGTTGGTTTAACTGAGTAACAAGTGTTAGAGTCATAAAAAATCCCTAGAAATTGGCTCTAGATTACATTAAATTCAGTATTGTTAACATTGATAGAATCTGGCTATGGGTCTGAAATCAGGGGAAGATGAGAGGCATCACCATGTATTTTAAGGAACCAAGTGGTTCACCAGCACAAGGCCTGGTCATTTGTCTAATTCAGTGAAAAGTGTGGTACATTAGTAACATTCACTGATGACCCAAAGTAGCAGATTCCAGGATGCATAATGGTTGTAAAGTTGAAGGTTTTCAGTTTTGCTATAATACCTATCCCAAGCACAATCATTACATGACCTTCTAATGGGGTAAAGGACAGCAGACTACAGGGAATTTTATCATTAAAAATCTACTTAAGATAAAAGAAAGAAAAATAAACATCAGAAAGAATATGGCATACATCAAAGAATCTCGCAAGTCACAATATCTTTTGGAGTGACAATTTCTGGTACCAAGGTCACCCTTGGAAGAATGAAGTCGATCAATGGATTATTTTATTTTGTGCTTCTTCTGGAGGTGGCTTTATTTTCTAACATGCAGCATTTTGTAAAGACACTCAAGGGTGGAAGCATTAAAACAATTTGTAGAAGACATTCCCCTAGATGTGGTCTCTGGAGCTGACAGTCCTTCTCTCAGCTTCCTCCCTTTGGTGCCAGTGCTCAGGAAAATGCCTGACCCATCCACTCAGCTACTTACTCCCCCAAGAAATAAGCTCATGAACTGCTACATAGCCCTGGCATTTCCTCAAGCATGACAGGTTCATAGTTTAATCTGTATCAATCCCAAGATGAACACATCCAAGAGGCAGAGATAATAGTGTGTCTTCCTTGGCTCTGCACAGTGCATACAGCAGTAAATAATCCATACCATCCATACAGGTGAAACAGAAAGCCCCACTGGTGCACAGGCCCCAGTCTTGGACCCGTGTGAAGAACAGTGACACCCTGACCATCTCTCCTGCATCCCGCTCTCCAAACAGTGGATTGCAACTGTACCTGGTCCTAGCTCAGCTGTGCGAGGTGAAGGAAGACTTCTTGTTCACCTCGTCCCGATCTGCAAGGAACGACCAACAACCCCGCCTCTACAACGAAACAAAAATACTTGTCCAAACGATTTTTACCTTCCCTCTTCAGCAGGGAATTGGTTGTAGCTGTCACACCTAATTTTGTAGAAGTTCTCTTCAGCCACGAAGCTTGGAAGCTTTCTAGCCCCATCATCCACAAGGAAATCCAGCCAGCAATTACAGACACCTCTATGCGATGAGACACCCTAGGAATGGCAGTCTGATTCCCCTATTCATCTCAGGGTATCACTAATTGTTACTACATCTCTTGAAGATCTTATTAGCAGCAAACACGACTAAAGTACTCTGTCCTTATGTAGATTGATGTTTAATAAAGTTACAACCTCTCTCTATTTACCATAAACCCATCTCTCCAGTATGAAAGCTTAGTGGGCCAGTGGTGAATAGTTTTAATAATGTACAATTTTCCCATGATTTCCATTTTAGTCACTGCAATGTGGAATTGGCTCTCATTATTCAATTGCCATTGATGCTTAGGTTGAGACTAAATAGATGCCTTTTTTCGTTTTCAACCTATGACTTTTCTGAAAGAATTGTCTGTTAAAACATGATAGACATTTATTTAATTGTCTTCTGAGCAAATCCTAAGCCATACAACAGCAGAGAGGTCAAGAAGAGAAAATCTTTGGGTTTTACTGACATTTCAGAACTTTATCATTAGATGACACCTTGAGACATCTGCATCTTGGTTGTTCTGCTTTCATGTATAATGACCTATTTCTTATAGAAGAGCTAATACCTATAAATTTTTCATTTGCTGCAGCGATTTCAATAAAAACTAAGAGATGTGAATTCAGTGTATGTTTCATATATCCAATTATAATTGTAAAGACTTTTTTCAGCTGCATAAAAATGGTCATACACAGGGTATATACTGTCTCTCTTTACCTCTCTCAAAAACCGCCAGGTTCTGCTGGATGATAGTGTTTAGTGTATAAAGGCTTCTTAATTTTGTCATCTATTTAGCTCTGCTCATTATTAGATGAATAACCCTGAAACCTGTAGCACTAAACATGAAAAAAAATCCATCTTGTTTGAGCCACTGTTACACCAGGAGATAAGAGTTCATGTGCATGTATTACATATATCATCCAGCTGTCAGAGAAGGGCTCTCATGTTTAAGTGATTTAAGATTATAGATCAGAGGCCACTTACTTCCCCTTAAGTAATAACAATAAATATGCTAGTGCTTTTAGTGTCATTGTTAATTCCTTGTTTGTGAACACCCAGAGACAGGCTGAAGCACTGTGGGTTGAAGACAAGCTTTGAAGATGAGCTATTCCCAAGGAGAACAGGGAAGCCAAAGTAAGCACTGTTACTTCAGTGCAGGAGAACAAGTCCTCTTCCACATACAAGGACAACAGACTGGGGCTTTAAAATAAAGTTCTGTTTGGGACAGCTTGCTCTCACAAGCAGCAAGGACTAGATCTTCATTTATCTTCCTCCATGCTAACTTCCACTTTGCCTTCAGGTTCCGTCTAAGGACTCATCCCTACCAGTTTTAGCCAAGAACTTTTTTGAGGATACACACTGAATGTGCCATTCTAGCACAGATAATTGAGATCTGATGCAACAAATCTACATGTTAAGTGGTAGTAATTCCAATCAAGTTATTAAATTATATTTTAATTTCAAGCATACTAATTTAAAATCTATAGTTATCAAAGAAATACGGGCATGTATTTATTTTTATTCCATCAAATTGCTAGGATTGTTTATCACCATAGGAACTTACTGTAACACTCATACAAGAAATTTCATTTTCTGTTAGTACATTAGCCCTCTTGTTCTTTGAATCTGGGTTTCAAAACAAAGCCATTTCAACATGCTGAGTGACTGAATGAAATGTATTATATCAATTTGAGGTAAATGATGTTGCCAAACACATTTCAGATATATTTGGAACATCTTAGGATGTAATCCTGTATGTTAGGTTGAAAAACATCCTTGGATGATGGAAACTGAGCTGGATGATGGAAACTGAAAAGTTGAGAAATTCCTCACTGATTATCATGTGTCACAAGCACAGGTGTTTTGCAAGATAATAAGAAACTTATTCAAAAGTTCATCAAAGTTAAGGAGAATGGGAAATCACAAGATATCCAGGCAACAGACTGGTCAGAATCCCATTATTGGAGCTTTGAAAACTAGACTGGAAGAAACCCCTAAGGTCATGTCCAGCCCGTCAGACAAAGCAGAGCAGAGAAGCAGTTCAAGACCTGGGGCAGTAATCCCCCATTCCAACCTACACTGGAGCACTATCTGGATTTAGCAGCTCAGCTAAATCCAATTTAGTCTCATTACTCCATGGTGTCTATGTTAATAAATCTGACTTTGTGTACTATGGAGGTCCCTACAGTGTACTCCCATCCACTTCCTGCTCTAGGTTTAGTACAGATGGATTCCATTTAAATGCAAAGGGTCTTACAAGTGGCTTGAAGGGTAATGAAGGACCTAATGCAAGAGAAATGATCCACCCTACATGACTAGTTGCTGGGACTGTACCACTCTTTCTATGATTTTTCAGCTGGGATTTACACCATTTTCTCTTTTTTGTTTTGGTGAAGCACACCACAACACCTTCCTGTGTGGAGATAAAGGTAGGAAGGCTGCCTGGCTACAACACAGCTTTCCACTGTTTTGCTAAAACAAATCCTGACTTTGGCTAAGGTCCTGCAGCTCAAAGCAAACTGCCTAATCCTTACACTCGTACAGACACAGGGATGATCAGTGCAGGCACTACCGGCCGCTGCTGCTGTGGCTTTTACAGACTTGCAGGCTGTAAGGGATAGAAAACACCAAAATATTCAAACCGGTGCTCAAGTTCTTACGTTTATCTTGTCTCCTGATCTTCTGTAACATGGGCTTTTCTGGGAAGTTCGATTAGATGCAACTACTGATGTCCAGATGCAGAGGTTCCTGAAATCCTTCCACTGTTTTAAATAGGTTTTGGATCCAGGCCTAAGTCTGGGCAAGTCTTTACCAAGGGAAAATTGTTAAAAACCCAAGTCGCAGATGTTACAGCCATATTAATTATCTAGCTAAGCAGCCACTACAATCTCACAGATGACAGAACACTGCTTACCATGAGTCGAAGATTATGGCTCTAACTGCATTTTTATAATCTATAAAAGCAGACATGTGGAAACTATGGAAGAAAATTTCAGTAATTAAAGCATAGGTTCTCCTAATTCACTGCAAAGCATCATTAAAATCTAATGAAACTGTAGTGGAATAATACAGGATTATCGCTTAACTGCAAGGAGATAAATGCAAATGAAAGTTGAATTTCCACATGGTTTTGAGTTTACATGATAAGGCTGAATGCATTTACAGTAGTTTACACTATAAAAGCTCACTTTTAACACTGTATGAATCAGGATTGGGAAGTTAGAGTATTAGTGTATAGGAAGTTAACATATTAGAGAATGTAGCATACTGAAGCACAAGAATCAAAGAAACCAAAATCCTTGTTACTGAAAACAGTTGTATTTGTGATGGTACCCAAATTTTATAGCCCATGATTATTAAGATAACTGCTGTTGCATCAGTATGATATAGGACTAAATTTTTCAGTGTAGCAACTTTATCTTGGCATATCTGAGCAAGCTGCATCTTCATCACATATCTTGCAATAGACTCAACTGAAGCAAGAACTTCAAATCTCTGCAAGCACTAGACATTTTAAGATATTAATCTGCCATGACACTTTCTTACCCTCCCTCATGCCTTTTAAGTTCCCAGGAGTGAAATCTTCACAGAAACTGGAGATTGAGTGCCTAATTTCAGCTGATGTGTATCAGGTCCACAGAAGCCACAGGAGTATCGCTGATCTCCACTAACCAAAAGTCTAGACCTAAAACTGTTTTATCTTGCCTGCATTCAAGGTATTGCAGGTGGAAACCTTCCCATTTGACTTCAGTTCTCTCAAATATCCAAGACTACACAGGCTAATCGCACATATCATGGAGAAAGAGCTGCCCTGAGGACAATTCACTTGGTTTATCCTGGCACACAGTGAATCACTCTCCAAAGATGACCTTCTACTTTAATCAGCTTTTGAAGAAACCTAAATGACCAGTCCTTTCTGAAGGCTAATGTCCTGTAGAACTTCTACCCCACATGGCTGCCAGCAGTGGCACATTTTCTGTATCTCCCTACCAAAGACCTTAAGATCTAGCTGAGAGATTTTATCTCAAGAAGATCAATCTCTACTGCCATTAAATCCTATACTAATTATGCTGATGGATAAGTCGATGTCCTGGGCATCAGCAAAGGTCCAAGCCAATCAAACTCATTTCATTGCAGCTCACAGATGCCAATAATTTTCAGAATAATATCAATGTAGGTTAGACACCAAATAACGTTCACGGACTAATTTGAAGACCAATTTCCCATTGATTTCAGTTGTGAAATATATTAAAATTATTTAGCATTTAGGCAAAGAACCACTGGAAATCTGAAAACATTTACCATAATGGAAAATAAAGGCATATTTCCAAAGCAGCAAAACAGTCCTTTTTTAAAACATCCAGGTTTTGATCAAAACAAACAGAATAATGGAGAAGCATGCAGTTAAGGACTTGTTAGTAAGTTATATGCTGTTATACAGTCCTGTGTCTAAGAATGTACACAATGGACACAAAACTCTTGCTGTCTAAATTGTTACCTCATGCACTCATACCTTCTCTGTGTCAATTCCTTTAGACATGGACCAGGTTGAGACAATATAATCCATGACTCTTTCACTAAGGCCTTTTGGGACTTGATATAATTTTAGGAAATCCCTCACATTGTTCAGCATCTCATGGTATCGGTTGGTGTTGGCATACATTTGCTGGAAAATGGTGGTGACATTTCCAAAAATAGTTGCATAAAGAAGAGCTGAAAGAAAAAAAAAGGTGATTAAAAATAAATATGTAAGCTCCAGTAAAAGCTACTTGTAATTCAAGGATAACATCAAAGAATTTTATGCATGGTTACAAGTTACTGCAAATACATAGGTGTAAATTGAAAAATTCTATTTATGCATACACTCTTGCACACATGCATGTACAGAGTTATTTCTTGAATTTACCCATACAGCTCATACAGACACTCAGTGTGCATTAATTTACAAAATTGGCCACAGAGATAATGTCCACCCATGGAATTATTTAAAAACAGACAGTGCATTTTAACTCTACACTCTATCCTAATCCAAACTAATTTTCAAATATAGCTTCAGCCTGCCAGTATACCCTGAAGGCACTATCCAAAGAATCATGCGGAACTCCTGTAAGATTATCTTAATTAGCATCTGCTATGAGTAAAGAATGGCCTCAGTCCCAAAGAATAAATGAAATGGAGAAGAAAGGAACCTGGGAAGCCTGTCAAGGAGCTATCTATACAAATAGGGTCCTATGTCAAAAGCCAAGATGTGCACAAGAAAGATTCAGAGTGGCATTTCACAGTCCACTTTCACAGCCAGTCCCAGCAGACAACTTGGGTATGTCACATCAATTCTGGATGCCAGTCACTAACGATTCCAATAAGAGAAAAACTGATTAGTGAACAACAGAAAGTCCCATTGCTGAAGGCACATGACTAGGGCAGGAGGAAGACATGGCAGAATAGGAAGCAAACCCATTCCTGGAGGTACCTTCTGTTCTGGTTTGATTCTCCTCTTTCCATGTGTGTCACCATTACTGTCAAGCTGAGCAAGTTGAGTTGTGCAATTCCAAAGAATGACATGTCATATTTGAGAAAATCACATGCTTTAAGTAAGCCTTTCCAACTGAAAAGGCATAAACCTCAGCATATCATTACAAGTGTGATACAGTGAACACTGTTTGATGGAGACTGAAAGCTGAATTTGGCGAAGCGTTTAAGCAAAAACTTAAATACACACCTTTACTGGTGCTGTCTTAAATAGTGGTAGATGGAAAGATTCTTTTAAAGTCAAGCAAGTGTAAGGTGCCTTATTGACTCACAATGTAATTACCCTTGCAAGCAAGCCCAAAATCACATTCTTCCATTATGCATTATAGATTTTGCAGAAAAGAGAATTATTCTGGTATCTCATAACACCAATGTGCAGCACTACTTCTGCTCTTGACATTATCAAATACACAGAAATGTGCCTTTCATTTTTAATAATCTTTGTTCAGAGGTGCTTTATAGCACAATGCAGCTATGCATTTCCATATTGCTTTTTTGAAAAACAACGCCAGCCTACAAATGGCAAGAAATAACCCACTGTGAAAGGAAATAATGTCTTCCCTCTCTCAGTGCATAATGTCTTCCCTCTACACAACAACACATTTCTACCTCATTTAAGAAAACTCACTTTCTTTCATACTAATTTACCATTGTTCACCACACCTATTTGAGAGGTCACATTAACAAAAAAATAAAGGTGCTTTCCTAAAACCTGTATAATAGAAAAATTGTACTTCAATTTCTCACAGTGCTTTTTACTACATCCATGTAAAATTAGATGCTGAAGTTCATCAGAAATGTGATGTTGTTTGTTTTAGCAAAGTCTTAGGATTTTTTGTCTTGGCAAACAAGAACACATCAAACAAGGTCACACAATATGCAGCAAAGTCGAACACGAGGTTTCAGTTTTAGAAAACACAGCGGATTAATACAGTATGTGATCTCCAGAAACAAAGCTCTTTGCAATGGTAGGTTTTTACCTTGCTTTACTGATTGTTGCATCACACCTGCTTAGTTACAGAAAGGTTTTCTCTATCTTTATATGCATTTGGATATATATCAACAGTCAAAGAGCATGTGTATTATAAAAACGTCTAGATTGATGAATGCCACCTGACTTTTTTTTTCAGCTTTTTCCATTCTTTTGGACTGCTGTAGAAGGGAAAGCTTGATGAATTGTCACTTCTTCTAAGTGGAACATCCCTCATCCTTCTGAAGAACAGTTGCTGATTTATCATGAACTCAGCTCATCAGGTATGTGAATGCACAATGTCTCTTGTCTTTCTGTCTGACGTTAAATGCACCTGCAAATTACTGTGACTACAAATGTAAAGAGAAGCTGGAACTGTCCCCAACAAGTAGTTGCAGCTAGACTGCATATGCAGTTACAATGCATATGACCCAAGTGGCCATGCAAACCTACACAGAAGACAGAGGCTAACTAAAAATGTGACACAGTTCCCTGTAAGGTTGGGAAAAGAGAGATTCACCTCTGACACCTTCCAGGTTGAAAAAAGTGAATAATACCATGGCAAAACCAGATTGTCTGAAGCAACTGGCACATATTACCTTCTCTGCAAAAAATCTACTCTTTGGCAGAGACAATTTGTAGAAAATATACAGCCAGAAGAGAAATTCTAGTTCTGTGTCTTATGATACAGCATGCTGGAAAGTTTTTCTTAGAAGAGTATGTATATTCAAGAAATTAAGGATAGAATAAATCATTGGATCAAGCCTGCAAAATCACTGAAAGCATTACCCAGTAGTATCTCACTAAGCCAGGATTCAGGAGCCTACATGCTGTAAAGTCAGCCCAGAGAAAACCAGCATTATCTCTATGTTGGAAATCAAAGCCTGCCTTTGCCTCCTATCAGAAATGGTAAAGAAAGACACATGGTTGAGTTCATCTAAACACTCCTCTTCTCTTACAGGTTACTGCATGGGGGCCCTTTAGCAAATATTTAAAGGGAACCTACTCAGATCTTCCCAGCTTTGAAGTTGCACCTCAAACATTCTCCTCACCTGTGGTGCTTCCCTGCGTCAACACTGGTAGCTGCTGAGACTCGTTTTCCGGTTTTGAGCACATTTTTCGTAACCTGGCATAGAAAATCCATCTCTCTGTAAATCATCTCCCCATCCCTGGGGGTTTTACTTTCTTCCAATTGTCCTTCCCATCCCACCCAGTAAGAGGAAAAGCTGGTGGCAAGTGAGTGGCTGCGTGGTACTTAGTTGCTGACTTGGTTTAAACCATCACAATATGATACCTAGAAAAGAAGGTCATCTAAAAAACCCTACGATTTATTGTTTTGCATGTCTTGGTATGCAACAGAACAAATTTGTGCTGATAAGGAAATACTACATAAATAATTTGCACTGCATTTGTGACACCTGTTGTGACACTTCTCTACAGGGAAAGGGTCCTCTGCTTGGGAGGGTCTAATGAGAAGAGATTAGTCTGCCTTAGAAATACAATTTACTTGTCTTTGCTCTTCCCCACCCAACTTTCAGCTGGGGTAGTTGCATGAGCTGCAAATACGACAGAGATGGGACAGGACAGAGAGGTGAGCTGGATCAGCTCCTTAGTTGGCGGGGATGTCTCAGCTCAGGAAGCTGATCACCTACAGAATAGGTTGGATCCCCTGCTGGCCAGCATCTAGAGCTGCTGTTGCCTTTTTCAGCCTGTAAAGTTTTAAGACTCTTCATCAATAATCCTTAATGCCTGTAGTTAAGCAAACAAAGATTTCTCAGAGCATCCCTATTTAATGAGCAAACGTTGAAGTGCCAAGTATGAACCTTCCTCCTCACCTTTAAAAAACAAAGGCAGAGGAGTGCTACCAAGGGCATTTCACTTTTCCCAGATTTTAATTATTTTTGGCAGGCGGAACTGGCAGTAAAGATCATTTGCAAAAGGTTCTGAAGGAAATAAAATACTGTGCATCTCTTGACAGTAAGAGGATTTAAATAATCTCTGAAGAAATCTCTAAAGGTATATATACACTTCAATAGTTTTAATTTAGTCTTCCTTTTTACAAGAAATGGGAAAAATGATGCTACAGAGGTTGAAGGTGAAATTACCCAATTTCTTGAGAGGTCTAAGTAGGTCAAATTGCATTTATTCACCTTCTCTTTTATGAACTGCATTTCTCCAGACATTTCCTGTTATGTTACTACAGTCATGCAATGCTTATTTACTTAATTGTCCCATGTGTGTAAATCTGGAAAAGTTTTTAGTAGATTTCATAGAGATCAATTTGATATACAGAAATATTTTTTCTCAGTCCTAAAGGTGAGGTAGGTGGTTCAACTGTTATTTTTATTTCTATTTTTACTCCTCAGTGTTGAAAAATATCCTCTAATAAAAGGGTCTAAGCACTATATATTTTTATATATAAAAAGTGCATTACTGTATTTGTACATACATAAGCCATTTTTGATTGATTTAGCAATATTGTTACATAAGTCTTTTGCCTGTTTAAAACCAAGGACCTTTCTAAAATAAAATTATTACATTGCATATAAAAGATTATATTTAGCATACAGTCAGATTATCGTGACTGTATGTTAAATATGTCCAGAAAGGAACATCTGCCTTTAGGAACCGAAGGCTTGCTTAAGAGATCTAATTTTCCCTATGGTCTGTTCTATGCTAGATTATTATTAATCTAAGCATATACAATATGCCTCTAAACTCTAATTTTAAAGAAGACTAGTGAGGTGGGTGTCAGCCTCTTCTCCCAAGTACCAAGCAGTAAGACAAGGGGAAATGGCCTCAAATTTGCCAGAGGAGGATTAGATTAGGTATTAGGAAAATTGTCTCTCTGAAAGGACTGTAAAGCATTGGAACAGGCTGCCCAGGAAAGTGGTAGAGTCACCATCCCTGGAGGTGACAGTGTTTGGTTTACAGTTGGACTTGATGATCTTAAAGGTCTTTTCCAACATAAACGATTCTATGATTCTATGAGGCCTTGATCCTGGAAAAACATCGATACTCATGTTTTCATGCTGAGGCTAGCTGCACCTTCTTCAATGAATGTTTGGAATGAGGTAGTCCTGCAAGATTATTATTTTAACATTACTAAAGCGATATCATTCAGGAGACATTCAACATGAACTCCAATATAGAGATATTAAATATAATTAGATATAAGTCCAGTACCCAAATACCTGATTTACTATTTTAAAAGATGAGCAGTTTTCTGTTATTTCTCTCCACTTCACCTTAATACATCGGATTACATTGCAAAACTTTTGCAGATGCTATTCAGTGCAATGCCCGGCAGCACAGTGCAATGTCCATCTCCTAAATTCGACAGCCTCACTAAGATGCAGCACCACCAACATTATTCAATGAAGCCTATTATTCTGAATAAAATAATCCCTGTATGACCCCTTCCTTACAACTGTTTTATAGCATTTTTTTGATACACCCTCAGCCTCCCATCTCCATCCCACAGCAACATTCCTGCCTGCCAGCCATGCTAGGGAAAGCACCACACAACCCCGTGGTTTTACAGGTCTTCAAAGGCCAATTTTGATTTTGAATCCTGGGCCCCAGTACACATACAGTCCCCCATTCCAGCAATGCTGACACAAGTTTTACATCAGTGTTCAGTGTCCTAAATAGTTACTCCCCATTGACAGGGGGAGATATCAACACCAGAGCATACTAGCTTTCAAAGTCTACTTCCAAAAGTACCAATAGCAAAGAAAAAAATCTTTCCTCCAACTAATCCTTCAATCTTATCACTGTACTACCCCATGCCAGATAATCAAATATATTTATCCTCCCACAAGCCTAAGCAATGCATTGTTATACTCACTTTGTAAAAGAGAAGCTAATGGGCAAACGTCTAGATTCAGCAGCTAACTTCAGCTCTGAACTTCTCACCAAAATCATCTCACTGCTAAAATCAAGAGGGAGTAGGATACAATTGCGTCTAGGCAAATGCATACCATGGTCAGTCTGATTTCATCATTACCATGGCCTATACGTTCTACTTAAGGTGCCTGCATCCAGGTGTATATCCCATATTGCCAATGCAAGTAGGTGGTGGCCATCCATGTATTCCTATATGCCATGCTGCAGACACATAAGATGCACAGTTCCTCTGTTGGTCCAGCTGACATTCAGCCCTGTTTTCCTGATACTATAGTAATGCAAACTCTAAATTAAGAGGATAATAATAATAGAGGTCTGTAATATCCTTGTTAACATTGATACTTGTTTGATGAGGACTAAGTAATTATGTAATTAAGAAGATCATCAGTGCTATACTGTAGGAACTTACACTTGCTTTTCTTGCCTTTATAGAGGACACTTTTTGCACAGCAGAGTGGCACAGCTGCTTTGGAGGCAGCTAGGTATTTTGCATACTTTATGCATAAATTATTATAAAAATAAGGGCTTTCAGATGCACTTGTATAGTCACTAATTTTTAAATGGTGAAACTGTGAGTTGGTTTTCTTTTTCTTCCGTGAGAGCACTTAGTTAACAGAAAATATTTACTTTAAAGCTCCAATGCCTCTCCACCACGCAAATGTGATGATCTGACTAGCAATATTTTTGCACACAGTTGAAAACCAAGACTGCCTGAATTGGTATTGGTATTGCAAAACACAGTCTTAAATAAAGGCTACTGTTGTCCACAGCTATCAGTGTGTTCAGCTTCTAGCCCTGAGGACGCAATGGATATGATCTAAGGTTGGCTAAGGCTCCTTAGCAGCATAGACAAAAAATTACACACTGGCCTCCCTGAGCATTAGGGTCCAACAGGTGCCTGGGTCTGATGATCCAGATGTTAACCAGCTTGAAATGACAGTACACACACATCTTCCCTGCTCAACAACCCTTACCACAGCCAACCTATGTTCAGTCACCTGAGAAATGATGCTAGACATCAGAAACACGGCTCAGCACAGGTTCAGTGGTCTCCTCTGGGCATTTGGATGCAATTTCCTGCACTTTCTTGCAACTGGAAAGCTTTACATGTCTTGGGTCTGCTAGGATCTGCTTCTCCCTCATCATATTATTCAAGGGTGTTAAGCACCGTATGGGAATGCACATCCTGAAAATGGCTGCAATTACACCACAGCAGGCAGCAGGGCAAACAGCGTTACCCTGTGTTAAATGAGAGGCAAAACCTCACTTTGCCTGAAAAACCCTTGTCTTGTAATAAAGGGCCCTTAATTATGCCATTTTTTCCTCAAGAGCTCTGGAGTAAGAGGCTGAGTTAAGGCTTTTTCTACACATTTCATCCACTCTGGAAGATGGATCTAATGGATCACAGCTTTTGGTGGTGATGATTATGGTAGGAATATTTAGATTTCCATTTATAAGAACAGAATGACATAAGCACAAATAATAATTAACTAGTGAGCTAAACCATTTTTTATACTCATGCTTCATCATTCCTGTTTCTTCAGAAATCCATCACCTCCTTACCAAATGGCACATCTATCATTTCACACACCGCATAAAGTCCTGTGCAAGGGCAAATGTTAATTACAATGCAATCACTTCCCTAAAGGAATTACACTGGGTGCAGAAGGAAAGCAGAGAGGCACAAGATGACCAAAATTCATGAGAATTATGTTCACCATGAATGCCAGCAACCCCATAGCTCTAGCACTTTGTTCCATCCCTTACTTACCATTTTCGCTATATTAGGTATTATCTTTAACTCATTTCCATTGAAATCTCACAGTATTTTAAAAAAAAAAAAGCTGAATCATGTCTGTCAAACAATCATCTACCCATCACATACATATCTCCCTTTCTCCATCAAAGAAATAAAGAAGCTGCTTTCCCAGAGTGCTGTCTTTACTGGCCTGTGCTGGCACCTGTGGATCAAAACCATCCCATGTGCCTTCCTCACTGTGCCTCACCATGCCAAAATTGTTACCAGTAACAAGCCCAGGACACAAAGGATCTCCAGCACTACAGAATGGAAGCACAGGAACCAAAGGGATCATCTCCAGAAAAAAGTCCTCTGAGCAAAGTTGGCAGTTGTCAGTATTACCATATGAAACAACCTGACAGCTTGTTGCCAGCTTTGAGCTGGGAGGATTTTTTCTCTTGCTGATATTTTTTTTTCTGTAATATTTTTAAGTGAATTTTTTAGTGGGACACCAAGTTCTTGTCACATTAAGATGAACTCAGGATAGCAATGTTGCTACAGGCAGGCTGCCAGAACATCACTTGCACCCTGAGGAACACCATCTAAATTGCCTGTCTTGCTAAAACATAATAGGAAATTTGTAAACATTCCTTCAAAGTACTGGACTATAGTAGCAGATGTTTCTAGCTCTCTGCTCCTAGGTTCTTTTTTCTGCATATGTCAGTGTAAAAGTTTTTGCTGTATAGATCTATATGTTGGTATGCTTTAGATACTCACAAATATATGTAAGTGTTTATACACACGATACACCTGTATGTAAATGTAAAGGTGAACATACAATATGAATGGGCTCAGAGTTTCTGCAGCTTCTAGTTTTCCTTTTCCTCTCCTAATTTGCTCATTCTTTCTATTCCTTACAAATCTAACATTGTTTATTCATTTAATTAAACATTCAACTTTATCTCAGCACAATTAGTAAGAATTGATTTGAGACAACTAGATGTATTATTCCAGCTATAAAACACAGGCCACATATAGCCTTGAGAGGTGTGGTAACCACACCTGTTAGCATAACAGTGAATGCTTACATAGCATCTGCCCGAAAACATTTATGAGATAGAGCGCGGATAAAGCATGCTGTTTCAATTCAGTAGTTCTTTCTTTCCATATTTTAATTCATCAACCTGAACTCTGTGAGGATAGATTTTTGTGTGTAGGGTATTTTAGGAAAAAAAGGAACAAAATAAACTACTTAACTGTTAATATTAAAAGTGACAAATTTGGAGATGCTGTTTGAATCCTATTATTTTGAGAATAATCCTGCTTTGTAAAATGATCATAAAACTAGCTTCATTGAACTGAACGATAATGTTTCTTACTCATCTAAGTCACCTACAGAAGCACCTTCCCTCTAATTCTCAGTCCTGCAAATTCAGCATCTCTGCATAGAGCTGAGCAGAATTTTCTATACAAAATTTTCTATGTGATGCTGACAATCTATCTCAAATTAAATTTGCCTTTCCTGAAGCGTTTACACTAAAACCAAGGGGAAAAAAACATCACAAACCAAAACACACAAAACAAACCCAAACAAACAAAAAAAACCCAACCAAAACCCAAAAACCAAACTAACCAATAAAATCCCCCAAAACTGTAAAAAACATCAAAACCACATAAAACTGAAACATTTCACCTCCAGGTTTTTATAAAGCTAAAATAATTCTTAGCAAAACATTTGCCTCTAGTCTTCTGATTTTAAACCTCTGAAACCTGAACAATGCGAGAAAATCCTATTTTGATGGGAAAAAAAAAATCTTAACAGCTTAAGAAAAAATGAAACATTCATTATCTCTGCACACTTCCCCCAATCTATATCATAATGGAATATTTTCCACAAAGGCAAACCATGAGTTCGTAGCACAGTTAGCAATCTGGGCCAATGCAAACCCCTTTTTGCCCGATTTATTAGCATCAGGTTTCCATTTTATCAGAGTATTTGAGCACATGACTTTGTGAAGCCTGCTCCCTACTCCAGCTAATGGCAATGCTTGGGCAGACTGTTGCTCAGGGCTGGACCTCAGCACCTCTCATATTTTGCTGGAATGATGCTGGTTTTGCCTAAAAAAATTTCACACTAACATTTTCAGTCTTTCAAGGTGAATTAACTTTAGTCTGCTTTTATTATCCACTTTGGGAACCTGTCCTTCATCACAATATTGATTTAGCTGTGGCAGATGCTGAGCTGTCATTGAGCCTGACAGCTTCTTCAGAGCTTCTTTGGTGATTGTCTTGTAAAATAGTCAATAGCCAAGTGAAGCCTAACTGCAAAAATGAGCATGTATCTCACTTTCATACTCTATGAAATCGTATGTGCTACTCTACTGCATCCTACCAAGAGGAGAAGGGAGGAAAAAGTTGGCCTCTTAAATTAGCATTCATCAATTAACTCTTTGCGTATTCAAAGTATATCCACATCTACAATCCTGACACATTGGTAGGACCATGTTTCAGTCATAGGTCTGTCACTTCACTGTCACTCACTGTTGCCATGAAGTCAGTCCTCACCTGTGGAGAAGGGTTTTGGGGGGAGATATTAGTATGAATGCGTTTAGTGAGAAGGTTTCATCTCCTACACACGTCAGTTTGGATCTCAATATATTCAGGAAGTATTTATGGCACATGGGAGAAAATCTATGGTCCTAGGAAGATGTTCTCCACATTCACCTTTGCAAGAGTCACAAACTATTCTGCTGAAAAGCAGTGGCATGGCAAAATGACAGGCACAGGCAACACTTTAAATGTATTTTTGCATTGTCTATCAGAGGATCAGACAGTAATATATAAACATATATATATGTAGAACTGGACATTAGCACTCCATAGGTTACAAATAGTTTTGTTTTCAGATGAAACAAGAGCTATCTAAATACTGTGTTAAGCACATTACCTCCACCTCTTTCCACCAGCCCCACAGCTCTCCACCGCTTCCTTCTATATAATACCAAGAATAAAAACATTGCTGGAACTATCACTAGCCACTGATGCTCTCCTGGTAGAAGGGGTTTGAGCATATTCAACAGAAGCACAAAAGATTGCGTAAATTGGCAAACTAAAACAAAATCTGGCTTTTCACTTCAGCCTCTGTGCAGAACTCTCCATGACTATGAGAGACTGGAAAAGTGTCTGTTTCTTGGCAGCAGCTTCTAGAGCTCTCCTCCTCCCTGTCCAACTCCTTCTGATCAGCACTTGTTTCTATCTGATTACCTCTCTGTTTTCTTGCTCACTATTCCAGGAAAGAGATGCTGGAATTAGATTTGCTGCATTCCCATTCCTACATTAACACTAATTTCACTTAAGTCAGTGAAATTACACCGATGTCTGGAGAGTATCTGAGGAAAACAATTGAGCATATTTTATCACTTTAACATTTTTGTGGTCATTTTGTAGCATTTTTAGATGTCCTGTGAAAGGCCCACAGAGATGTGCACAGTGACAGAAGTGACACGCAGCATCACACCAATTGCCCATCTAAGCCAAAATCCTTCCTATTCTGCAGCCCTTTTTTGGATACTTATGATCAGAGCACAAGACAGAAGGTGCACGGGACATCTCTGCTCCAAGCTACCCCTTCTGGATTTTCATGAACTTAGAGACCAGGGACTTTTTAAACTGCCCATTGCTTCCAGTGCATGGTCACTATTAGCCACCAACCAGACATCTCAACCAAGAATATCTAATTCTTTTCCATAAGTTCATTTATGTTTTTTTCTCACCAAAACATCATGTGACTTAGTATTTTGCCATGCTGTTCTGCAAGTCTGGCTGCCCCAGCCTTTACATTAGCAACTCCCAACTCCCCTTCTGAGAAAGTGAGTTATTGCTCATCTTCATCTCCTGTGAACCACTCTTCATTTCTGTAAGCTGTCCTCCACTGTGCTTTTCTCAGTCATGAAAAGCCCTTGTCTACTGGATCTCTGCATCTGAGAAAGTCATTCCATGCTTCATTCTTGCCACCTTTTAGACACCCCTTTTAATTCTACAAAATCTTGGTTTAGTACAGTGTAGGGCAACGACATTCATTTCAATTATTTGTATAGAAATCCTATTTGCCTTTTGTTGACGGGTACTGAACATTACACTGATATTTTCAAGGAACTATCTGGAATAACAGTTAGATGTCTTTCCTGAGTGGTAATTGCTAATTTAGAAACCATTATTATACAGGTATAGCTAGCTATTTTTTGCCTATGTTTATTCATTTGCATGCGCTGACACTGAATTTCATTTGTCCTTTTCACAGTCACTTTTATGATGAGATAGCTGTATCAAACTAGAAACTCTAATTTGAGGATTAAGCAGAAAAAAAAACCTGAAGCAGAAGGGAGAAAAAAATGCACTTAGATACAACTACAGGTAAACAACAACAAAATCTGGGCAAAATCAGATTGTTTCTTAATTTTTTTAGCTTTATGTTAGTATCATGGATTACGTCCCAATAATTGGGAAGATTTTAACACCAGCAGGACTGACAGTTTTCCAGAGCAGGGCAAATGCAGGCAAAGCTGTTCTTTCTTGGACTTTATCCAAGAGTGACTAAGCCAACCCTAAAAGTCCAGTGAAAATAAATGAGAGATTTGACAGAATAAAAATGTCCAAGATGTGACCCAACACTTACAACAGTTACAGGATGTCTCTTGAACGTTAACTCTTGAGCAGCAAGAGTAAGCATTAATATTTAAAGTACGGTTAATCCTCCAGTTTGGCAGTCTCCGTGTCACACCATTGCATGTGCCAATAACAATGCTGATCAGCTATGGTCCTTATTCAAGGAACAATGAATGCAATAGGTTAATTTAAGTGACCTTGATACTTCTGATGGCTTTGTTCATATGCTGACAGCTGAATGAATTACTGCAGGGTCTCTCCCCCCACTTACTTTGCCAGTACATGAAGCATCCTCAGTTGCTTCTCAGCCAACAAGAGGCAATAACAGCTGGGCAAGTATGTCATTAATTTCCTTTGTTAGGGGCAATGACACCTGAATTTACAAACAGAATAGGGATTATACGGGGAATGGGGAGTTAGTACTGTCAGGTTTTTTGGACCATCTGCATTAATGACCTAAACCAGCTAGTGCTACCAATACGGGCAGATATCATTCACATTCAGTCATTCCTACCACTGAAGACTACAGTGAGTAAGAAACTGTTGTAAACCTTGCAGGATGAAGTTTTCAGTCCCAATGAAAATGAAATTCAACAACCCATTTATTAGCACATCTTTTTAGGCCTTCCAGCCTGCTTGTTCCCAAGCTCCTGCAGAACAGTATATTAGATTTATACTGAACTATTAATTGTAGTTGACTTTGCAAAGCTGTTTCCTTTACATTTTTATTCAGTTTTGCAAACCCAGTCCCAATGGAGCTCATTTTATTCCCCACAGTTTGTTTGATCAAATTGTAAATATTTCCTTTAATCTTTTTAGGCATTCAGATTTAATATCTATGAAGCAGAGCCTCTTCATCTCCTCTACTGATTGCTTGGGAGAAACAATCTTCCACATATTTCTCATTTTATGCAAGTGTTTATTCCTGCCAGTACATATTAGTAAGCATAACATTAAAACACATTGACCTAACCTAAATAAAAACACTTTGAATCAAATTTGCAAGCTCACCTGCTTTGGTTCTTAATGATATTAATCCAAACTCATTTTTCCCAGAGGTTGTGATCGGTAATTCACTGAGGTCAACGGAAAGTAGCTGCTGATGTTAGTGAGTTTTAGGGTTGGTAATAAACATTTATGTGTACCTTTTCCTTTGAGAATCTGTATGGGAAATTTCCCTAAGGCAGGGCAAAAAGCCTTTGGGAAGCTATTTAAATTTTCTTCATGTCTATTCATTTTAAACAATAATAATAACAACTACTATCAGAACCACTCTATATCTCTATATTTGTACACACATTTTACAAAGAAAGATAAATTATTCAATTTTGCTACATATCTGTCATTTACTTCAATTGTCCCTGTTCTATTTTTCATTGGAAAATTCAGAATGAAGTATTTTATAAAATTGTGTAATTTACTGTTTTTAAAAATTAATATTCCCCATTTTATTATTTTGCCACTTTTTCCTAGTGGAATACAATGAAGTTTAGCAGAAAAATGAGAGAAAGTAACGCCTGTGCATTTTCTAATCCAAATTTGTAGTTTTAGAAGATCTTCTAAAGTGAAAGTAGAATCCGATGTCTTAACTCTTTACTATGTTCTACATTTTCCACTACCAAAGTGAAAAGATTTTTAAAAACAAAGTAAGATTTCCTCTATTTTTTTTTAAGTTTTCCAGCAGAAGATAAAAGGAAGGATTTTTTGTCCTTCAGTTTCTAGTGTAAAAAATCTGAAAAACATAGTAAGAGAATGAGCAAAAGAGAACTTTTCTATGATCTTGAAAACACACACATATTACTTGGGAAGTAAAAAAAAACCAACCAAACAAGCAAACAAACAAAAAAACTCCCTTGTGTATATTAGCTATTTTCTTCAAAATATCTAATTTTCAATAAAAATACATTTTCAACAAAACTAATGGTTTGACTAAATACTTTCTTTGTATTATGTGCATAAGTTTCTATAACAAATTTTTTTCACTATCTCATCAATTCCTTCAATTTCTTCCTCCCCTCCACACCTCCTTTCAGCCTCTGCTGAAGTCTTCCAGAAGTGATATAGCGTATTTTTTATTTTGTTTCTAAGTTTAGCTGACTCCCACCTGACATCACTCTAAGATGTTTTTCTTCATTTAACTCAGTGTTGTTCCTCATTATTTAACTTAATTGATAAGATGCCTCCTCTGGGTAGAGCTGGTTGCCATGACACTGGAAGAAATTACTACATATTTCTCCATCCCTGGATCTTTCTGAAGAATTTATACAGAACATCTTGCTTTCACCAACTCCCCAGCTTAGCACACATCCAAAAAACATAATTGATGATGTAACCCTTACAGACAGGTTTCATTGGAATGACAGGGCTAAAAATGTTGGGGTTTTGGTTGAGTTGTTCTTTTTTTTTTTTCATAAATTTTCTCCTTCTGCTAATGCTGGCCAAGATCGCACGGCTTTATAGAATCATAGAATCATTTAGGTTGGAAAAGACCTTTAAGATCTTTGAGTCCAACCCTTAACCCAGCACTGCCAAGTCCATCACTAAACCATGTCCTTAAGTGCCACACCTACATGTCTTTCAAGTATCGCTAGGGTCCCTGGGAACCTTATTCCAATGCTTGACAACCCTTTCAGTGAAGACATTTATCTTAATATCCAACCTAAACCTCCCCTGGCACAATTTGAGGCCACTTCTGCTTGTGCTATCCCTTCTAATGTGGGAGAAAAGACCAACCCCCACCTCACTGCAACCTCCTTTCACGCAGCTGTAGAGAACCATAAGGTCTCCTCTGAACTTCTTTTTCTCCAGGCTAAACAACCCCAGTTCCCTCAGCTGCTGCCTCATAAAACTTGTGCTCCAGGCACTTCACCAGCTTTGCTGCTCTTCTTTGGACACTCTCCAGCACCTCAATGTCTCTCTTGTAGCTCGGGGCCCAGAACTGAACACAGTATTCAAGGTGTTGCCTCACTAGTGCAGAGTACAGTGAGACAGTCACTTCCCTAGTCTTGCTAGCCACACTATTCCTGATAGAAGCCAGGATGCTATTGGCCTTTTGGCTACCTGGGCACACTGCTAGCTCATGTTCAGCCAGCTGTCGACCAGCACCCCCATAATTAACAGGCTCATCAGCTTCTGCCCTGTTTAGGCTCCTACTAGGGTTAGTAGGGATAAGAAAGATTCAGCGCTGCTTAAGGATGAGGTTCTGCCTGGTTTCTATAGCCTGCACACCACATGGAGCTCCATAACTTGGCTTTGGGCTAAGACACAGGACACATGGCATCACCTAAAGAGAATCCAGGATGTTAGCCCAGCTGCTACAACACAGACAACTCGAACACACCCCCCATCTGCATTTTTCTCCTCAAATTCAGTCAAAATGGAGGCAGAGAATACATCATCCTGCATCTGCTGTCACCTTCCATATGCCACCATCATCACAGTCCAGTTGAGCTGGATGGGCTGCTCCCATGGCAAAACAGCTATGACTGCCCAAATGCTGGCCCTAACTCATGCTATCTCTATGTCTACACCTGTGATAGATCATAGGAGTCAAGGCACTGCAAGGCAAAGGCACTCTTCACAAGTTTGCAGGCAGCAAAGCACAAGTAATCAAGACAACAGCAACAATTAACCTTATAGACAACTTCCTCCCTAATGATATGTTTTGAAGGCACCCACAAGGAAGGGAAGTTCCCAGGTGTCTTTCTGGTGTCTTTATGACCATGTATAAACCTCCTCCTCCACAAAATGAAGAACAACATTGAAGGTTGCACTTACCTAAAAATTTAATGAGTGGCTGCTAAAGGTAGAGTTACAATAGGATGCTCAGAGGTAAGACTACGACGTTGTTGGGACCAAGCTGGGTTACAGCTGAGTGCTTTCGTAAAGCCCCCTCACCATTCACATGAATAAAAAGTGGTGTGCTTTCAAAAACATGGAAAAAACACTATGCAGTTTACAGCAAGGTGGTATCTAAGAAGCTGAAGCCTAACCCTGAAGTTTCAAGCAACCTTTTAATTAGAGCAATATGATTTGAGACAGTGGATTTCAGAAAAGATGTTAATGGGCCCTTAAAATATTTAAGGGCCCTATGTCCCTCTAAGGGCTTTACAATTGCTGAAAAAGGAACACACTGAGGGAATCTCCTGCAAAGAGCAGGAACACCATAAGGAGCTCCAGAGGAAACCGAGATCCCTTGCTAGAAGTCCCAACTCATGTTTGGCGACCCCAGCTCCTCCTGCCTGACCCCAAACCTCCATCCCAGTCTCTTCACAACCTCTCCTACCTCACAGCCCACACCTTTCCAATCAGGACATTCTCTTAGAAACATGAAACAAAGCTAAAGCATGTTAAGTGTACACCAAGCAGCATTAACAGCTCATTCTCCACAGTCTGCTTTGGACAGAGATCACACTACTTATATTGCAGCATGCTGAACAATTATGTACAATTTAGAGGACCACAGTTGGTACCTGAGGCAGTTTGAAATACACAGCACGGACAATCCTCATAGGGTATTTGTCCCTCTGAAAGTTGCTAGTGAAACAAAGCACTAGTTATACCTGTTTACTTTTCTTTACACACACTAGAGCTCTGGTTCTGCTCTTCAAAACTACCTACTTAATACTGCAGAACTGATATAGATTGGAAATAGCCAAGCTTTTTATGGTAAGAAAACTCTAATTTATTTTAATTTTTCACATTATTAACAAACTTGCTGAGTAAAACCTGCTTTTATTTTTATTGATGATGATTCATCCACAAGGCAAGAATGAGAATTGTAGCAGAAGCTAATGAAATCTTAACGAACATGTCAGATAAATTGCCTCTGCAGTCCTTGATGTTATCTCTGTTTCACACTTCAGAGGCATAAGGCTATTATTAAACTTCATTTTTTAAATTATTATTTTGGGCAGATTCATGCCAGATTCAAGGACTGATTTATTTACCTAGGGAATTTATTTTTGTTTATGAAAGACATTTCCAAGTGCTCTAACCAAAATAACAACAAATTAAAATCTGAAAAGCTACTGATTACTGATTGTAATTAGGAAAAGCTTTCCGATCTCCCATCTCATTTACACAAAATGAATGTACAGTCCATTTCCAGGTTCATCCTCTACAAGCAATCAGCAAACATAAGTACTTTAAAGAACATAGACTGAGAGGGACTAAGTAGAGGTTGAGAAATGATCCTTTCAACCCTGCATGGAACCCACAGACAATTTAAGCAAGCCTGTGCCCACCCCACAAATCTCCTCCTGCCTTGAGCAGACATAGAGTCATTAATTGCTGCGTAATTAGACAAGACCAAAGAAACGAATGTCACTGAGCGGAGTCACTGTGCAGCATACATGGAAGAACACATCCCATTAGGGTTCCCCTAATGAACAGGTACCAAGTGAGTGTACATTAAGGACAACAGGCTGCAGAAAATGATGCTGCATGGCAATGAAGAGTCACCTCGATGGAAAGGGAAGTTGCCAAAGACATATAAAGATGTACATCAGACAGCACACCATACACTCACTGGAAAAATGAGTCAACAAATGCAGAATAACAAATATGCTTTATTTACCTACAGCTTTTTTTGATGTTCTCTGACTGCTAAAACTGCAGGTTTGGTCCCATTCATGAGCTGGTGGCCAGGCTGTTTTACTTTGCCATTTCCAGCTATTACCGGTATGAGGTATTTTGCCACTGTCTTTTCCAGGGACCACTAGGAATTCAGAATTTGACCTTTTCTTTCTCTCCCCCCTCTCCCCCCCCAAAAAAGTTTGATATTTACCCCCTTTGTCTTCAAAAACATTTAGAGATTGATTTGGCTCAGATTTTTTCTCTTGTGGGAAACTATAATTTGAGACCAAAAATGGAAAGAGGGAATAATTTTTACTTTTAAACATTGGGGGGTGGATTATGGTGATAGGAATTACAATTAAATCATTTTTCCCTATTTTGTATTCCACTAGGTAACACTAAAGAATAAAAAACTCAAAGCAAAGGATGCTTAATTACAAAAATCATAGGTCAGTTTGTTCCATATAGAATTTATCAGGACATAATAGAAGGAAGAGGACACAAACTGCTAACAAGTTTTTAAAAGATGCTTTGGCAAGAGCAATTAAATTCTTCCTCTTCAACAAATTAGCTTCTTCTACTGAAATAATATTATCCCTCAAAAAATTTAACTAGCTTAATAATCTTCCAATTTACTTGCTAGTAAGGGATTTCTGCAACACTCCAATGGTATTTGCATGCAGGGCATTCAGAGTTTTGAGGGCCACATTGAATATCTTTGTATTTAAACTCATTGTCAGGAAAGTTACTGTTGTGGCACAGTCTAGTACTAAATTATTATAAGCAGTTTGAAAGTAACTGCTCATCTAGTATCCTGATTTTCCTTAATTATTGAAAGAAGAAAACTCTATCCTTTTTCATCTCATAATCCTCACATAGGCTGAGATGACATCTGGGAGAGGTTATTGAACACATTTATCATGAGCGATCTTCCATGTGATATCTTTCATCTTCAGAGAAAAATAAAGAATAGTATTTCTCAATATCAACTACTAAATGTATATATATATCACAGTCTTTCAAAAGCAAGTCTGTTTCTCACTGTTTCACCTATTTCATTTCAAATAGAAATTGAATCATTCAAATTCCTTTTTTTAAAAACCATTCCAAGCACAGTACACCCCATCCACAGAGGAGCAGTGACATTGTCCTTTGCATAGATCTAAAATATGGCTGAATGCTACACTGTTGCTGATGAACTAGAAGCTCTGTAGGCTGTTCACCATGTCTTTGTAACCAGCAGTTGGTCAGGGAAAAGAACATTACCCAGCACTTTATTTTCCTAACTAAAAATAATTTTTTAACAGGTTCTAAATTTGTGGTTAGTATAAAAAGATTATTAGGTGGGATATCTTCTATCCAGAGAAAAGTGACAAAAGAAGCTCTAGAGATATAACATAAACATGGCACTAGAAGAATCAAGCTCCAATCATCGCAATAGTTTTTTCCTACAAGGTGACAGAAATCCCTTTCAATAGTCCCCTGCTAAGAAAGAACAGAAAGGGAAGGAAAGGTGGATAAAAGATAAGCAATAAGGACTGAGGTCCTTATTTCATTAGCAATAATAATTTTTCAAGTTGTTGGTAAAAAAAGGTTTTCAAATCCTTTTACCTTCATTGCATGCACATTTCATGATCCATTTGAAATCGATACAGAAAAGCTGCCATCTATTTTGAGAAACCAAAAACTGTCTAAATCCAGACTGTTCCACATTATCTGCATTATTGGAGGTGCTGAATTAACACTGTTCTGACAGCAAACCTGCAGACTGACTCCTTTGCCTTAAGCAACTTCAGAGACGTATTTGGGAGATGTGTATTGATTTTAGCACCAGCAGAAGCAAAGATGGAATGATAGGGAAAGGCAAAATAATTTAAGCATTTAAGCACTAGTATGCTTTGTTACCCTAGGACTATTTTTGACTGAGAAAAGAAATGAAATAATGGGTGATAAAAGATTTCAAGAAGTCAGCTGCACCAGGATGGTAAACGCAGGTGCAACCTTCTCCTCTCTGCCCATATGCCAGATAACCACCTGACTGTGGCTATTTTCAGCTGCCTGTTTTCAGCTTCTCTGCTCAAGAAAGACACTATAGCTGCTGCTTTTCCCCAAAATAGCCATAAACATACAGTGGAAGCCACTTGAGAATAAAAGCCTATTAGTTACACTAAAAAGTGTATCTTTTCTCAATATAAAACATTCTCATCATTTTCTCTCTTCTTTATAAGTTTAAAATGGCTATAGCATTTTCAGATGTTTTACAACTGCACATTAATGTACTCAGCAGGTTTTGCAAAAGTTGAAAGAAAACCTTCAAAAGTAGCAATCATTTGCAGAAACAATATAACCTTGATAATTTGATTTTTCAAGAAGCAAGACATCTTTTAAAATACCAATTTTGGAAGCAGCATTCAATTTAAAAATTTACTTTTTCTCATAATGTGATTATGTAATTGTATTAAAAGCTCACAGTCATTGAAATTTTTGAGAACAAAATACAGGACAGGGTACTGCAGATGAAAGTTTTGCCATAAAGCCAGAGTATTTCAGCATAAACTTTAAGGATGGAAAACTTAACTTGGGTGAGTACCTTGCAAAGTGAAAACAGGACCATTGTTAGCGTCTTTGGACATCATGAAACAGATCCAAAGAAGCACAAGTAGAAAACAAAGGTTAAGCAAATTCAGATGCCTCCATCATTGTGTTGCAATGAGGACTAACCCTGGAATTACTCAGATTCATCAGCTGCTTCTCTCTTTAATCTAAATATTCCCAAGTCACCTTCAATGCTGTTTTTCTGCAGAGACGAACAGCCTTGGCAAGGATATGGGATGGACCAGGCAGAGACACCTGAAAACAGTGGAGTTACTGAAACAAGGAGGATGTGAGAAAGAGTTAAGAATGGCCAGGTTTGGTCATAGGAGATGAATGAATTCGTCTGGGAGAGAAACAGGCAAAAGCCCAGGGCAGGGTACAATAAGTGTCAGAAAGGCAATCTGGGACCTAGAGAAGGTAAAACAAGTGGAATTCAAATCCAAGACCAAGGATGGTTGCCCAGGTCCTAGGGAAATATTCTGATGACCACCTTCTCCTCAAATATGCAGGTGAGGGCAGTGACCCTGCCATGATGACCTCTTTCGATTCCTTTTCAAGAATAACTTCTGACTCAGACAGCAATTGTGGTGGTGGCTCTCAGATGGACAGCAGAGCCTAGTAGCCACCCTGCCCTATAAGCTTCTGTTCATGGGATTTCCAACGTTTCTATCCCCGCTGTGTTCAACAAGAAACCCGCTAGACAATAGCCAACTCATTTGGCCATTTCTGTGTTGTTCCTACCACATGCTCCCATCCTGAAAGCAGGTAAACAGTACTTAGAATTTATAAGGAGGTTTGTAGCTTCAGCTACTGCTTTGAAGACTCATTGTGGTGGGGCACAGCTCTGGTTTTGGCTGGGATAGAGTTAATTTTCTTCCTGGTAGCTAGTACAATACATTTTCATACAGGCATTTTTATAACCTCTGGTATTCACCATTCAGAGCAAACACTTGGAGAAGACCCTGTGTATCCAGTTCAGCTATCCATGTCTACTCACACTTGTAACAGAAAAATGAGTATTTATTTTCTGTCTTCAAATAACACTCCAAAGCTGGTTTCTTTTCATTAATACATCTCTATTAAATTTCTCTGCTAATTAAAGAAGCCAAAACTATAGCTAAGGAATTGGAAAGTTCTCTAACGGAATTACTACTCTTGAAGAGGCTTGAATGTCATATTCGCATTCTCCGACACTGCAAAACCTTGACAATGACATTAAAGATAAAGAGGTAGAATAAATGCCACGGGCTTTTTCAAAGGAAGCATCGTTATGGATATTAACACCTTCTGTGTTAACAGTAATACATATATTAAATCTAGCAGCCTGAGTGACTGAAATGCCTATAAAGCGTCTGTCATAAGATGAAGCATAAAGAAAACTCTGGGCTGAGAAATACCCTAGAGATCTGAAATTAAAAAGATCTCCAGCATACCTACCCTATGACTTCCACTGGACTACAAACACAGTCCATTTCAATTCACCTTCATGTGTAAAAAATTATCTAAGCTACTTTGACATCAGGCTATGCACCATTTGTGGTGTCACTGTATCAGAGCTCTCTCTTCCTTTCACTGCAATATTCCTATGCTCCAGAGACACAGTCTTTCCATTTATGATCACACCATTTTAGGGAAGAGGTTAAATGCCCCCCCGGCTTTTCACAGTGGACAGGGAACATGGTTAAAGGGCCGGTCTGCTTGTGCATGCATGGAGGTCTGTGTATGCTCTGTGTATAGCACCATATGTATACATCCCATACATGTCCTACGAAAGACACAGATATATAGAAACATAGAATGCTGTAGTTTGGAAGGGACCTTAAAGATCATCTAGTTCCAACACACACACACCCCCACACCCACCATGGACAAGGACATCTTCAACTAGACGAGATTGCTCAAAGCCCCATCCAACCTGGCCTCCTGGCCTTGAACACTGCCAGGGATGGGGCAGCCACAGCTTCTCTGTGCAACCTGTTCCAGTATCTCACTACCCTCACAGTGAAGAATTTTTTCTTAGTATCTAATCGAAATCTACCCTCCTTCAGCTTAAAGCCATTTCTTCATATGTACTTTCCCTGCCAAGAAAGACAGCTCAGCCCTTCTCCCACAAGCTGGGTCACAGAGCTGTTCTCAACCCAGGATAGCCAGTTTCAGTACTAGGGTATACAAGCAGCACAGGTGTCCCATGAACCTCAATCATCTGCTAAACATTGTTCCTATTTCAGCTTTTGCATACACACAAAGCCTTCCCTGACCTCAGTTACTTCATAACCACTCTTCAAACATACTAATACTTTTCCTGCTCAAGCCTTCTCTGCCTGGCAATTTCAAAACTGCCAAACAAATCGAGCACCCACATGGTGTAACTTTGCCAAGCCTTGGTTATGACCCAGCTGAGCATGAATGAGCATGGGGCTTCATCCTGGAGCTCACAGCACTTGCAGTACCATCAGAAACCCATGGACAGTATTACCAGAGGTCAGTATTACCAGAAGACGAGACCTCTGACATCAGGTCTAGACTTCTGTTATCTTTGATAAGATTGTTATCTTTGATTTGTTGACTGCTTTTGCAGTCAACAAATGAAACACAGATAAGACTGATACTCAAATGTAGGAAGCACTGACACCCCTGCTTTTGGCTAGTTTTTCCAAGGTATTTGCATTACAGCTGTTCCATGTTTGAAAGTCAATGTACTGTCACATATTTACTATTTAAATTGCTGAGGCTGTTGAATGGATACAGAGTCGACATTGAATTTTTAAATAAAGGGGAGGAAAACTAAAAAACGAGAGGCAGATGCATAGCAGACAAACTTCTTTTTAATTACACAGCATTCTTTAAATAATAAAGGTAATGATAATTCTCACTGATGAATTTAACCCCAGGTCAGGTGACTTAGCTTCTAGGGAACTGAGCACTGGGATGGAAAGGAAGAAGAAGGTGTTCAGGAACAATGATACTCCTAATGAATGTTTTGTCAGCATTTTTACCATGTAGCTCTATAGCTGATCAAAAGCTGGGATAAGCAGACAGTAAAGCTGTAAATAAGTAATCTATGTATTTCCCAGTAAAGAGTAAAAAATAAACCAGCATTTGAAAAATGCCTTCCTTCCTGTCTGTAAGCAGTAGTTGAGTGTCAAATCCCATATTTACATAGAGTAGCTTTTTCCCTCTGCATCTTATCCAGGTGAAACACAAACCAGATTGCTAAAGGGCCCAGAAAATAAGTTACTGCAATACCCTGAGATCAAGGCTATACTGAAAACCATCTCTAAGCCACAGGTGAACAACAGCACATCCCTGCAAGACTGCTAACGTGGGTGTTTGGTACCACTCCCAGCTGACTGCAGTCCACCTTGCCCTTAGTAACTCAAGTCTTAATATCAAATACACAAGAAAATAATAGTACCTACATGCCTTACTGTGGTTCCCAGCAAAGGGGCTCACCATAGATGAAAACAAGCAACTTTCTAACGAACTTTCCAAATAACGTGATTATTTCTGTAGTGTGACAGACAAAAGGAAACAAGCACAAAGAAAGGTACTGGGCACTCAAAGCAACATAATGTAAACAGCAGATGGTTTTACATAGCTGGCAAAAAGGGAAAAGTAAAGAAAAAAATCCCTTCATGGAAGGGGCTAAAACGTTGTAGATTAAAGTCTCAGTTTAAAAATTGATGCACTGTGGGAAACTGAATAGCTTGAAAGTAGAAAAATGACAGGATGCAAGGTCTTTCATCTCCCCATCCTTGGCCTTTGCTATGTACTAGTCACTAAATCTATATCTTCACGGGGTTCAAATACAGGCACAGCACACTCAAACTCAAACCTCCCTCTCACTTTCTGAGCATGATCATCTAATTCATTTGCAAATCTTCCTAACTCAAATCCTCCCAGAGAACATAATTGTAATAATACAATAATCAAGTTCATAACACTCATCTTAAGAGTACTTTAATGTACATCTATGTCAGTGATACCCTTGTTAAAGCAACTTGCAACCGTTTGCCTACATTTCCTGCCCTAAATGTCCCACAAGACTGTCTGGGCCCAGGAATAGTTGGATCTCCTTTGGAATATATTTGGGTATGTGCATAAAAGCCTCTTCTAATTCCGTTTCCACCATTTCAGTCTTTACCAGAAACAAGCTAAGGTGGCACAGTGCCAGATTCAAAGATGGACAGCGGCAGAGCAGTCGACGTCATCCACCTGGACTTGTGC